>NW_028281279.1:112500-268075 GCF_059751285.1 Brachycentrus maculatus | reverse complement strand
CAGTCTGGGGAAATAGTTAATAAATATCAGAGTGAAAAAATCACTTGTATTTATTTGAACCCCCCCCTAGGAATCGAACCTGGGACCTCCAGCACGGTAGTCGAGTGTGCTCACAATCACTAAGTGTCTTATACCTTTGATAAGAACATAAAGAATGCATGTAAAGTTTATTGCAAAGATAACAATTAGTTCGAATTATATATATTGTAATAATTATTTCAGGCATAAAAATTACTTCAATATTCTTATTCATCTATGCTGGGATGTCACAAAAATTATATGCAAATTTTTTATTTTTTTATTATGTGGTTATTATTTTTTTAAACTTTTTAAAATTTTGATTATGTTTTTTAAGCACTCTTACGATGCAGCAGTGATATGTATTTTGTACACCATGTGAAAATGTGGTTCAAAAACAGGAAATGTGTGAATATATTCCTAAATGTTGCTTTTACTGCCCATATTGAAGTTGAAATATAAAAATTTTAATTTATTATTAGATTAAAACCAATATTTTTAGCTTTTCCACTTTTTTATTTATAAAAATGCAATTCCATCACGAAGTGTCAGTGGATAAAATAAATCTATTATAAAAATTTTGTAATGTTAGCTCTGAAATTTTGTAATGTTTGTAATGGTAGGTACGTATCTGAAAATGAGAAAAAAATACATTACTAGCCTCAATAGCTAGTGTAGCGACACGACCACCGCGTCAACGATCTGCGCAGTGCTGGCGCAGTAAATACATGGACATGTAGCAGCACTGGTGCACAGTGCTGCGTTTGCCGGAGAGTTAATTTTCTAACTTCTATCCACAATTTTTTCATTGTTATTTATGTTATTTATTTTTGTTGTTAATTAAAGGGTCCGCCAAATAACTTTTTTTTTTTGAAAATGCTATAAAAAACATCGAGTGTAGCTTCGGCTGTGTGGCACGTAGCGCCGTCCTGTTGAAACCAAATGTTGCCAATATCCTCCTCTTCAATTTTTGTGAACAAAAATCCGTTCAACATGGCCCGATAACGATCGCCATTGACTGTAACGGCCACTCCTTGCTCATTTTCAAAGAAAAATAACCCAATTATGCCTCTGGACCAAAATCCGCACCAAACAGTGACTCGTTTTGGGTGTACCGGCTTTTCAATGTATGCGTGCGGGTTTTCTGTGCCCCAAATACGACAATTTTGCTTGTTTACATACCCGCCAAGATCAAAATGAGCTTCATCCGAAAAGATGATTTTTTTGGCAAAATCGGCATCTTCTGTAAGTCGATCGCAGGCCCACTCAGCGAAGCGAAAACGCATTGGATGGTCAGTTGGCTTCAACTCCTGAACCAATTGGACTTTGTATGGCGTCATACCAAGGTCTTTATGCAAAATTCGTCTCAATGATGTCTCCGAAATGTTCAATTGTTGAGAACGACGGTGAATTGATGTTGATGGCGCTTCACGCACACTTTCTGCCACAACATCGATATTCTCGGGTGTACGCACTGTTTTTGGCTTTTCACGCTTTGGTTTATCGATGAGGATGCCAGTTTCTTTCACTTTTTTCACAAGATAACGAACATACGGAGCTGACGGTGCTTCTCTTCTTCCAAAAACCGTACGCAATTTTCGCACACATTCTGCAACATTACCATGATTTTCAAAGTAATGTCGCAATATTTCCCAGCGTTGTTCAAGCGTATACACAACCATATTCGCTCAGCAGAAGGATAAAACTAATTATCTGTCAAATCAGACATGAGCTAAGTGTTACCATTCACGAAATAAGCACTAGTTGAAAAAAAAAACTTTAGATGGCGGACCCTATACTTTAATTTCATTATAAAACATATATCGCTCACTCCTTTCAAGAACGTTGTAAATCAAAAAACTTGATTTTTCAGGAGAACGTTTTATAAAGTTTAAAAATATAACACAATGTATTAAAAATAAATATCAAGTCACTTATTGAACTTTTTACTGTGCAACACATGTTTTTAGGTAAAACATGAAGGTTTTTTCTCCATTTGAAATATATTTAGCATATTTAAAAAAAAAATTGAACAATACCTTTTCTTTAAAATGCAAAAACAACATTTTCTGCCCTGTAGCGGGTAAATATTAAGTTAAAAATATGCCTCTTTTGCTAGGATATAGTACATTTTCTAGGCATTCGGAAAACATGCACAACTGAAAATTGATGATTTTTTATTTATGACGTTCTTGAAAGAAGTGAGCGATATGGCTGACTAAGTATTGCACCCGTCACTTAGTCAAGCTGGAATAATTTATTATTATTATTATTATACACCAGATGAGGATTCCTGTCATCATTACCTTGGACGACATCGGTCAGGAAGAGGGCCTCCGGGGGCTGGCAGGCCACCTGGGCGAGGATGGCGGAGTAGCTGGCGGCGTCGCCCTTGGGCCCCACGGCCGTGTCGAAGTGGCCCTCCAGCAGGGGGGACAGGTCCCCGCGCTCCGAGTGCTGCAGCAGCAGGCGCTGCGCCAGCACCGAGCCCGACGAGTACACGTACACACGCTTGCCCATCGCGCGCCACTTCTCCAGGCACGGCTGCACATCCTCGTACACACTGGCCAAACGAGGATACAAAATGTAGTCGCAAAGATAATCCATCCACCGTAGAATTACCGACAAAATTCCGGAATGATTTTACAATAGCAAAATTTAACATTTTGAGTGTGTCCAAATACTTGTTCCCATAATCCAGGATTCGGACCTCACATACTAATAAAAGAGTTTCTGCTCAATTAAAAGCTTCTTTTCATCTCACCAATAGATATCTCTAGTGAAGTTCTAGTGATTTAAGAACAATGTTTCAAATTGTTTAATATATGCAGAACTTCAAAGAATTTGAGTAGTGTGGTCGTCAATAATGGGTAGAATTGGTGAATGTTACACGTGTGTAAAGTGATCACTTAAACCAGCCTACGACAGTCGTCAGCCCCGTAAATGCCCAGACTTCCATATTCTTCTTCATCTTTGATGAGATGTCAAAAAATAATAGCAAAATGCAACACCAAACGATTCCAATAGAACTTCAGGCAGACAGTAAAAATAAAGAAGACATTAAGGTTAATTACTGTCTTTGATAGACTAAATGCCTTTTATGTATGTAATTTTTTTTTAAAAACATAAAAAAATACAAATAAAAAAAACTGCCCGAGTACAGCTAATACATAAATAAACAACTTCACGTGTATGAAAATACATTTAAATCAACTTTTTAAACACTTTAAAAAAATTCTAGGATCTAAGACAGTGGTTCTTAACCTGTGTTCGAACGAACCCCAGGGTTTCGGGTGAGTCTCCCGGGTTCGACAGAGCTCAAAACACACACCCGACTTTTTATACGATATTATAAAAAGTGATACAGTATACAATATATTCATTTATCCAATAGATCTAGTATATTATTTGAAAGGAATATATCAAATATTACGAAATATTATTTGACATATCGCTCACTCCTTTCAAGAACGTCATAAATCAAAAATCGTCAATTTTGAGTTGTGCATGTTGTCGGAATGCCCAGAAAATTTACTATATCCCAGCAAAAGAGACATATTTTTAACTTAATATTTACCCGCTACAGGGCAGAAAGTGTTATTTTTGCATTTTGAAGAAAACGTATTGTTTAATTATTTTTTTAAACATACTAAATATTTTTCAAATGTAGAAAAAACCTTCAGGTTTTACCCAAAAAGATCTGTTGCACGGTGAAAAGTTCAATAAGTGGCTTGATATTTATTTTTAATACATTGTATTATATTTTTAAACTTTAAAAACGTTCTCCTGAAAAATCAAGTTTTTTGATTTATGACGTTCTTGAAAGGAGTGAGCGATATGATATATTCATTTATCTAATAGATCTAGTATATTATTTAAAAGGAATATATCAAATATTATGAAAAATTATATGACATACGATATAGTCATTTATCTAATAGATCTAGTATATTATTTAAAAGGAATATATCAAATATTATGAAAAATGATATGCCGTACGATATATTCATTTATCTAATAGATCTACTACTACTACCATCACGCCGTTTCTCCGCAGGGGTAGGCAGAGAGGATGGAACGCCACACTCTTCTGTCAGGACAGGCGAGGAGTGTATGTCAGGACATACACTCCTCGCCTCCTTCACATCCATACATCTAGTCATACATGCCCTCTGATTACGCAGACTTTTGACACCGCCAGATTTTAGGTTCTGATTGATCTGATCGTGCCAAGTCTTTTTCGGTCGTCCTCGTTCTGTTTTTCCTCTCACATTCGCCACATATATTTTCTTAGTCATTCTCTCGTTATCCATTCGCTCCACATGTCCATACCACCGCAAATAACTCTTCCTAATCTTTTCAGTTATTCCTCGTTCAGCCTTACATTCCTTTCTTATACCTTCATTTTTAATTCTGTCATACATGATTTTCCACACATTTGTCTGAGGGAGCGCATTTCAACAGCGTTCACTCTGCTTTCATCCTTCCTTTGCCAGTTCCATATTTCGCTTCCATACATTAATGTCGGTACTAGCACGCCGTTGTGAACATGGCTTAATACAACTATTTTAAAGGAATATATCAAACCAGCAATATTTTTTTTCCAAATAAGGGTTCGGTAAACGCGAATATGAAACTGGTGGGGTTTGGTACCTCCAACATGGTTATAAACCACTGATGCATAAAATATTGGATAATGTAATGAAAAAAAAATTACTCACTGTCCCTTGATGTCGCCCTTGGTGTACCCATCCTCCCAGATGAGCCCGGAGAGCTGCTTCAGGTGTGTTCCCTTATTGTCTATGGATATGAGCCACTTGAGGCTGCCCGCTACACCGCTGATCTGGTCTTCCTTCGAAGATTCCTAAAAAATAAAGTTTCAAAAAATATATAACGCTCACTCCTTTCAAGAACGTCATAAATCAAAAATCGTCAATTTTCAGTTGTGCATGTTTTCGGAATGCCCAGAAAATGTACTTTATCCCAGCGAAAGAAGCATATTTTTTACTTAATATTTACCCGCTACAGGGCAGAAAGTGTTGTTTTTGCATTTTGAAGAAAAGGTATGGTTCATTTATTTTTAAATAAACTAAATATTTTTCAAATGGAGAAAAAACCTTCAGGTTTTACTTAAAAAGATCTGTTTCACATTAAAAAGTTCAGTAAGTGGCTTGTTATTTATTTTTAATACATTGTATTATTTTTTTAAACTTTAAAAACGTTCTCCTGAAAAACCAAGTTTTTTATTTATGACGTTCTTGAAAGGAGTGAGCGATAAGGCCCAATATACCATAAATCGCAACTTAATTTTCATTGAACCCAGGTAACATAACATTTGATGTATTTTTTTTTGTAAGACGTCGTTTGTGTTGAAAAAATAAGTTTTTCTTCGAAATAAATAAATGGTTTTGAAAAGAAACGAGTTACTGAAAGGTAAGGTGTTAAAACGAATTATAAAAATATTTTTTCAATTTCAGATGAACAAATATTCCAGAAAAGGCATATTCCAATAAATATTCTTTTAAATAAGTCAAAAGAGTTGACCCCGAAAGAAGAAAATGGATATTGGTATTGTAGATATCTCAATAGAGACGAAAAGGTTTTTAAAAATCCGCCAATGATAGATCAAAAACCTCGTAAATGCTGAAATTCTCAACAGCAAAAAATAAACCATCTCTTTTAATATAATTATAATATTGATAACAATCCCTCGAGGGTTTCAACCAAGGTTTGGTTTCAACCAAAGAATTATTGATATTATCAAAATGTTGGAAACCGCTACACTGACAAGAGCGCATCTCTCAAGGACATAATAATAATAATAATAAAATAATAAAACCCTTATCCCCACCCCAATGGTGCATAGGGAACTGTGTCAAATAAACGCAGTTTTATCTTGATCGTTTACACATGAAGGAAAGGTGATCAGCCCTCCGCTTCAGGTACCAGTCCATGGTAATATTGAATAAATATTACAGTGAAAAATTCACTTATATTTATTTTACCCTCCTTGGGAATCGAACCCGGGACCTCCAGAACGGTAGCCGAGCGTGCTGACCATTACACTAAGGAGGCGGACTGGATTATGATATGAAAATGATAATGACACATTGAATAAATATTAAAGGAAAAAATATTAAAGGAAAAAGGACATACCTTGTCAGGAATGGGGACTGCTCCTTCGAGCTCTGCCTTCACATCCAGGATGGATTGCTGCCTCATCCCCTCCACAGCTTCTTGTACCCCCTCCACTTCCCATTTCGCGGCCAAGAAGTCCCCTACTTTCTCTGTTGCATACGGGAACAGCTTTTCCTGAAATAAAAATAATAAAATAAATATATATATTTATATATATATATAATATATATATAATAAAAATAATAAAATATATTATATATATATATAATAAAACCCTTATCCGCACCCCAATGGTGCATAGGGCACTGCGTCATATAAACGCAGTGTTATCTTGATCGTTTACGCATGAAGGAAAGGTAATCAGCCCTCCGCTCCAGGTACCAGTCCAGGGTAATATTGAATAAATATAACAGTGAAAAAATCACTTATATTTATTTTACCCCCCTTGGGAATCGAACCCGGGACCTACAGAACCGTAGCCGAGCGTGCTGACCATTACACTACGGAGGCGGACAATATATATATATATATATATATATATATATATATATATATATATATATATATATATATATATATATATATATATATATATATATATATATATATATATATATATATATATATATATATATATATATATATATATATATATATATATATATATATATATATATATATATATATATATATATATATATATATATATATATATATATATATATATATATATATATATATATATATATATATATATATATATATATATATATATATATATATATATATATATATATATATATATATATATATATATATATATATATATATATATATATATATATATATATATATATATATATATATATATATATATATATATATATATATATATATATATATATATATATATATATATATATATATATATATATATATATATATATATATATATATATATATATATATATATATATATATATATATATATATATATATATATATATATATATATATATATATATATATATATATATATATATATATATATATATATATATATATATATATATATATATATA
The DNA here is from genome assembly GCF_059751285.1 of Brachycentrus maculatus. Lineage (NCBI taxonomy): Eukaryota > Metazoa > Arthropoda > Insecta > Trichoptera > Brachycentridae > Brachycentrus > Brachycentrus maculatus. The sequence continues at coordinate 260,837 of NW_028281279.1, read as the reverse complement.
TATATATATATATATATATATATATATATATATATATATATATATATATATATATATATATATATATATATATATATATATATATATATATATATATATATATATATATATATATATATATATATATATATATATATATATATATATATATATATATATATATATATATATATATATATATATATATATATATATATATATATATATATATATATATATATATATATATATATATATATATATATATATATATATATATATATACATATACATATTTATATACATTTCAAATGGAGAAAAAACCAGATCTGTTGCACAGTAAAAAGTTCAATAATTGGCTTGATATATTTTTTTTTTAATACATTGTGCTATATTTTTAAACTTTAAAAACGTTTTCCTGAAAAATCACGTTTTTTTATTTATGACGTTCATGAAAGGAGTGAGCGAAATGCAACCGCTTTTGAAATATTCCGGTTGATCCAATACCGGAAAGTCGGAAGTCCGTTAAAATTCCTCTTTGTACATCGTTATTCGGCTATATAGCCCATACCGCGTGTTGACAGAGCATTAGAACGAGCAAACAAAAAATATTCGGCGCCGCCGATCAGCTGTTTAAATAATAAACTGAGTAAACATAACGCCAAGGTCGCCGTGTCTGGGTGGTAGTGGTGGTGGTGGCGGTTCTACAGTATTGATTGTAGGTATGTGCATGCGGTGTATATTTACTACATGCACACAGAAACCATGTTGGATGCGGGACTGACGTCATCGAGCTGGACCTACGCGAAAAACGAACTAGGATTCTAAAACTGTGGAACCCTGTACTCGCATATCGCTCACTCCTTTCAAGAACGTCATGAATCAAAAATCGGCAATATTCAGTTGCGCATGTTTTCGGAATGTCCAGAAAATGTACTATATCCCAGCAAAAGAGGCATATTTTTAACTTAATATTTACCCGCTACAGGTCAGAAAGTGTTGTTTTTGTATTTTGAAGAAAAGGTATGGTTTAATGATTTTTTTAAATGTCCTAAATATTTTTCAAATGGAGAAAAAACCTTCAGGTTTTACCTAAAAAGATCTGTTACATAGTAAAAAGTTCAATAAGTGGCTTGATATTTATTTTTAATACATTGTATTATATTTTTAAACTTTAAAAACGTTCTCCTGAAAAATCTTTTTATTTTTATTTATGACGTTCTTGAAAGGAGTGAGCGATATATGCTTCTATATGGAAGGATACGGAAGAGGCTTATATCCAGCAGTGGAAGACAGAGGGCCAAAGAAGAAGAGGAAGGAGATCTAGATTCTAATATCTAGATTCTTCCTTTCCCAGAAAATAAATATAAGGGTACGTACCTACATCCCCCATTAACTATTGTTGTCTCCCGTAAATTATTACTGCACGTACATGTTAAAACTATTACTTAAGTTTTGAATATTGAAAGCATTAACTTTGTGGATCATATTGATATATTATTTTGAGAAATAAAAAGATTTTCCACTCACATTCAAATGTGAGTGGATCAAACTCTTTTTATTTCTCAAAATAATATATTACTTAAGTTACTAGAATTGTATAGCCATATAAAGTCCTTATGGACCGTCAGTCCATTTAATCTTCGCATTCGTTTGTAAATGCATAACTAGGCGAAACAATTGTCGCAATATAATTTTATAAAATAAAATACAACTTAGTAGACTCAAAAAATCAGTGTTTGATTTAAAAATTAATACATAAATTAAAATGGAGTTCTACAAATTTTACGCCAAATTAATTATAGAACTCCATTTTGATTTTTATATTAAATATCAAATCAAACACCGATTTTTAGAGCGTACTGTTTTATTATTAAAAACACACAAAAATAAAATATGTGACAATTGTCACAATTTTTTTATTTTTATGTGTTTTTAATAATAAAATACAATTTAGTAGACTCTAAAAATCAGTGTTTGATTTTTATTTTATGATTTAATTTTTAAATTAAACACAGATTTTTTGAGTCTACTAAGTTGTATTTTATTTAAAAAAAAAACACATAAAAATTAAGATTGTGACAATAGTTTCGCCTAGTTATGGCATTTTCAAACGAATGTTTGATGATTTTTTACATCTAGATGATACCTGAAGCGCAGGACTGGCTAATTTGCCTTCATAATAATTAACGACCAAGTTAACATTGCTTATAAGTACAAGGTACCATAATATAATACATTTTCCGTTTAAAAGCAGGTCGGCCGGTAATTACATCGCTATATTCGAAGCGGTGAAAACATCCATTATTCTATTTATAAGACTTTCATTACTGTGGGCCGTGGTTAGTCGAGTCTGTGAGAAAATAAACCAATCAAAGGTGCTCATCGAATAATTAATAAAATGCACCACGAATAAAATAATAGGGCATAAGGAAAGACATTATGAGAAAATAGCATATCCCACGAGTTTACAAAAGATTTAAAGGAAGGAACATATTTTGTATATTTAAACGACAGGCGCCGTGGCGTAGTAGATGATCGACTGGTTCGATTTCCGCCAATTGCAAAATAAATAATATGAAAATAACTCCTGTAATTGGAAATAATCCAGATTTTGTGAACAAGTATTTGGACACACTCAAAATGTTGTAAATAAATTATCTGGTCAAATTATAAGCTTAATAATAATAATGAAAATGGTATTTTCTTGCGTTTCTCATGTGTGTGATTATAATCCAGGATTCGGACCTCACATACTAATATAAGAGTTTCTGCTTAGTAAAAAGCTTCTTTACATCTCACCAATAGATGTCTCAAGTGAAGTTCTAGTGATTCAAGAACAAGGTTTCTAAATTGGTTCATATATATAGAACTTCCAAAAATTTGAGTAGTGTGGTTGTCAATAATGGGTAGAATTGGTGAATGTTACACGTGTGTAAAGTGAACACGTAAACCAGCCTATGACGGTCAGCCCCGTAAATGCCCAGACTTCCATATTCTTTTTCATCTTTGATGATATGTCAAAAACTAGTACATACATTATTAAAAAAAAATATGTATAGTTTTGAAATTCACATTTCAAATTTATTTCCGGGACTTACATCCGGCCCTGTCGCCTAACTGTGGTCCATACCAGTTATGTAGGTACTCTATTTTCGCGTGTGTAATTTGGTGGCGCGATCAATACCTGCGGACCTCTGTGTATCTCGGTGTGCATACATAATACGGATGTAGTAATTGTACTATTCAGTACGTACTGCAATCCTTCATACTGCCTTGGTACCCACAGTGTATTGTGCTGTAGTCTGCCCACCAAAAAGCAGACACCAGAACCATATGTAATGTTAACCATAACCATGGATATGTTTCTAGATGATTTGCGTTTAAAAAAAATCATTAAAGTGGTCCAGACGCCAGGAAGTGGACGAAATGTACGCAAAATGAAGACGTCTCACAGTTCAAGTACTGGTGAAATATCCAGCCCGTCACAGTGCAAGTACTGGTGAAATATCCGACACGTCACAGTGCAAATACTGGTGAAATATCCGACCCGTCACAGTGCAAGTACTGGTGTAATATCCAACCCGTCACAGTGCACTGTGCACTGGTGTAATATCCGACCATTCACAGTGCAAGTACAGGTGAAATAAATATCCGACCATTCACAGTGCAAGTTCTGGTGAAATATTCGAGCATTCACAGTGAAAGCACTGGTGAAATATCCGACCATTCACAGTGCAAGTACTGGTGAAATATCCGACCCGAGAGCCTCAGTGATGCAAGGAATGCCGAGTGCAGTCGGGCCGCGGGGTGAGCGACCCTCCGCGCGGGTCTAGGCGCCTCCCGAAGGTCAGCAGCCGGCCGCTATGCCACACTGACATAACTATAGCTGCACGCTGCGCACTTCTGGTATCCGGATCATTTTCGGTTTTCAATCGTTATTATTAATAGCCAAAAAAAGAGTTTAGTTTTTTTTTTAATAAGCAAAATACAAAAAAAAATCACTGGCACTATTTCGTGTATATTTTTTTTTATATTTATTTATTGATTTGGCGTTTAATTTGTAGAACTCCATTTTAATTTATGTTTTAATTTTTAAATCAAATACAGATTTTTTGAGTCTTCTAAGTTGTATTTTATTACCAAAAACACATAAAAATTAATATTGTGACAATTGTTTCGCCTAGTTATGGCATTTTCAAACGAATGTTTGAAAATGTCATACTTAGTAGACTCAACAAATCTATTTGATTTAAAAATTAATACATAAATATATATATATATATATATATATATATATATATATATATATATATATATATATATATATATATATATATATATATATATATATATATATATTATATATATATATATATATATATTTTTATATATATATATTATATATATATATTATTTTTATATATATATATTTTTTTTTGGTCTTAAATCCTCATCATTTGCATTTTAATTGACGACGTTTTAATCTATTTATTTTTTGTATATCGTAGTCGTACAGGAGAAAGTGACCAACTACCAAAACGTGAAATGTTCAGGAGGGCCATTTAAGTTTAAAATCCTATGGGATTTTTTTCAGGGCAATATTAAGCTAGTAAGATATCAAATAGTCAATGATCACGTTATTGTAAAAAATGCAGTTGGTCACTTTCTCCTGTATGACTACGATATCATTATCATCATCCTCCTATTATTATTATTATCCATGTCTTTATAAGCGCCCTATAAACATTTTACGTTTTGTTAGTTGGTCACTTTCACCTGTACGACTACGATATATAAATGAATGCATATACCATGAAATTATGAGAACTGAAATGTATTAATGAATATAATTCGTTCAATTGGCACTGATTCGCAACAAAATAAATTCCACACCGGTAAGTGGCTACATTCGAAGGTGCGGGCTATACGAACCGGTCGCAAAGTGACCAGATCCTCGATCGAGCGAGAAGGACGATGCACCTCGCGTCACAAAAGGGCTACGTGTTCCAACTAGAGAAATTCCGTTAGATGTCAATAATTGCGCCGTTTTTACTAAGTGCCTTTATAATCGCGACGCGCAACACAGCATGACGTGAATGAACTTCTATTTTTATCTAAGAGTCTAAAAATAATATTATTTATCTGCATTCATTCATGAATTGCGGACTCGCGGTAAACAAATCGGCTTGCGTGACGCGTCACGAGAAATACTATATCCGATTACTGACACTGCCATAGCACGTGCTGTGACAACCCCCCGTGAAAACTAACTTCAATTGTGGAAGTCCTCGCCAAAAAGTTACATTTCCAATATTGCACAAAAAGATCCTTGAAATGCAAATCTGTTCTGTTTACTGTATTCTATCGAAATCTAAATTAAAGTTGCGACAAAATTCATTGTTTTCCTGACAGGTGACACTTATACGTTCATTATTGTAGACCAAATACAGTTTTTTTTTTGTACTGGGCTCAAGTAACACATAAAAGTTCTACGGTACTTGAACTATTCCAGTTACAACATCCAACATTTGTAAATTTGTGAAAATACTTGGAAGGGTGACAGAGGGAGGAAAGGGGGAAAGGGTGAAAGGGAGAGATGAAATAAATATGATTTTAATTTAAAGCAATAACTTTGTGATTTTCCATTTTATAATCAAAATATAACTTTGTTTTAAAATCACTTTAAATATTTTATTATAACTTTATTATAATGTCTACCGATAGTCGTTATAATTAAGTTAAAATAAAATATTTATAGTGATTTTAAAACAAAGTAATATTTTAATTATAGGAAAGATCAAAGCTCAAATTAGAGACAAATTGAACGAAACGAGGGACAGACTACGATATCAATGTCGACTTACGATGTTAGTGACCTCAGTGCTGATAATGTCAAGTTGAACATATCAAAATCCTCATATTCATGCAAACGATGCGGAATGCATTGAAACACGTGTCATAATAGATTTGGAAGAAAAAAATGGTAAAATATACCAAGTAAAACTTAAAATACACGTGGATAGCTATTACCGCAAAGTGACTGAGGAGTTAATTAATGACTATGAAAAATTGGGGAAGGTTACACAATTTTATCGCATAGTAATCAAAGTTATTGTATTTCGAGCAAAAGAAGTTACAATGTAGGCGATCCCAGCGCTGATAATGACTACTACTACTACTACTACCATCACGCCGTTTCCCCGCAGGGGTAGGCAGAGAGGATGGAACGCCACACTCTTCTGTCCTGACATACACTCCTCGCCTCCTTCACATCCATACATTTAGTCATACATGCCCTCCGATTACGCAGACTTTTGACACCGCCAGATTTTAGGTTCTGATTGATCTGATCGTGCCAAGTCTTTTTCGGTCGTCCACATTCTGTTTTCCCTCTCACATTCGCCACATATATTTTCTTAGTCATTCTCTCGCTATCCATTCGCCCCACATGTCCATACCACCGCAAAGAGCTCTTCCTAATCTTTTCAATTATTCCTCGTTCAGCCTTACATTCCTTTCTTATATCGTCGTTTTTAATTCTGTCATACAATGATTTTCCACACATTCGTCTGAGGGAGCGCATTTCAACAGCGTTCACTCTGCTTTCATCCTTCCTTTGCCAGTTCCATGTTTCGGTTCCATACATTAGTGTCGGTACTAGCACGCCGCACGGTGCGTTATATTGGCAATCTAGCGGAACTTTATTATTTTTTTCGATGGCTTATATTTTGAAAAAAATATTTTATTCCAATAGAAAACAAACCATTTTACAAAACTGTTTAATTATTTTTAAATTAAGTCATTCCGAAAAATACATAATCGTATCGGAAACCCGAGCTTCAGCGCGCCGTTGGGGGTGAGCGGTTTTAAACGAATGCGCATCAGTCGCTTGAGTCATCATATTATAAATTTGTGTAATGTATGTGTAATATTTGTTTATATTTTTATAGTATTAATTTATCAAGGTATACTGTACGTGTTTTTATTTGAGTAAATATTATTTCATTAGCCTGCAAAGTCTTGTTGAACTTATAGCTCGTAAATATAAATTATAATTGGTTTATTCCAATTATAACTAGGCTTTTAGTATGCCATACCCTAAAATACCGTACTATGACAGTATTTTTATAAAAGCTTAACTTATATTCTTATTAGCATATATAATAACTTTTTGCTTAACTTGCCATACCCATACATTTTTTTCTCAATTTCAGAATGACTACGTAAATTTCTCGTCAGGCTATTTTTGACATATGGGTCGTAGATTCGAAACGCGTGAGAGTTGAAGCCATAATTGCATATATTTTGGAGCAATTTAATATGTTTTCAGTGTTATTTAAGATTTTGACTAGTTTTAAAACAAAAATCAGAAGTGTTTGTCAAAAAATTGGGCAAAAGTGGAATAAATCGGGTAGATCTCGAAAACAATTCTTGAGTTCAAATTCTTTATAGATTATTCAAGGAAATCTTATGTTTTCTAATATTTTTACTCAAGTTCTATCAAGTACTTTGAAAAGTAGCTCAATTTGTAAGCCTTGTAGGCCTTGAAAGGTTTTTGAATCGTGTGCATCGAAGGTCAAAAAACGAAAAATACAAAATCATGTTAAATTAACAACCCAACAAGAGTTGTCCTTGGCCACAGTAATCAAACTGAGAAAAACTGGAAAAAGAGATTCTGCCGCCTTCATCAGAGAGTTATCTTCTGCTTTCCTAACAATAAAAAAATATTTCAATAAAAAATAAGCCGAATTATCTGCGGATTAAGCACTACCTATAAAATAATCTAAAAACCCATCAGTATGATATCATAAGGCAACAAATGATAGATATAAATAGGAAACAATATCCACCTTACTAAGCGAAAGAATCTGTGAAATTCTCCAGCAATCACCATCAACGAAATTTCAGCTGAAATTCCGCTTTAGTCACTTAACGATCATACTGGGGCGCGATTATCCAAGGTTCAAGAAGAAGTGCTTGAAACTCTTTGTTACTCGAAAAACATTAGTTAAATTATCCGATGCCATGTGATCATGTTTATCTATTCAAACAGAACTTAAAATATGAGTTTAATGAATCAGAAGAATATTTAAATAATGGTGATTCTGAATAAAACATAACTTGAATATTCTCCATTTTCAAATAATTCCTGGCCTCATATACGAATATATACCTTTCTTTTACAAACATTGGTGATGACGTTTTATGCATATATGCATCTACAACAAATATTTAAATAATATTAATATCTGCCAAAACATTTAAGTGTAATACAAACACATTTAACTGTGACCTCTTTTCATAAAGCATGAAAGTTGTTTTAATACCCATTTTATCATATCTTTCTAGAAATATTATAAGATAAATACAAAATGTTCACTCAATCGTGTATTTTATAAGTGAAAGTATCCAAAAACCTACTAAAACCGGTATATTTTAAGCGAAATAATAAAGTACCCCTAGATTGCCAAAATAACGCACTGTGCGCCGTTGTGAACCGCTAGCTTGGCTTCCATGGACATATTCTTATTCCCAATCACTCTGTTAAAAGCACCATTTATTCTATTCCCTGCATTCACTCTTCTCTCAATATCCTTATCCACTTTTCCATCCCTTGTGAACATGCTTCCTAGATATATGATAATGACGAGCAGAACATATCAACATCCCCATATCATAGTTAATCAACCAATTATAAGGTAAGGTCAATGTCTAAAAATGAAGGCCTGAGATCATTTATTTTTATTTATTTATTTATTTATTAACATATTACATACATAAGTTACATATATAATATTCCCGATGAGTAATTTCCATTACTCATTTTGGGACACGGGATTAATTTATGTATTAATTGTTAAATTAAACAGAGTCGTAACAATCGGCGGGTATGTATGAGGAGATGCATGAACGTGGAAGAGGCGAAGAATGTTTGCAAGGACAGAGTGGCGTGGCGCTCTATTCTCTCTGCCTACCCCTGCGGGGAAGCGGCGTGATGGTTAGTTAGTTAGTTTTTAGTTAAATTAAACACAGGTTTTTTTAGTCTACTGTGTGACAATTGTCACGACTTGTTATGGTATTTTCGATCTACTGTCTAGTTTGAATATGCCATTACAAGATAATTATGACAATTTTTATTTTTTTGTGTTTTTAATAATAAAATACAATTTAGTAGACTCTAAAAATCAGTGTTTGATTTTTTATTTTATGTATTAATTTTTTAATCAAACACAGATTTTTTGAGTCTACTGAGTTGTATTTTATTGTTTAAAACACATAAAAATTAATATTGTGACAATTGTTTCGCCTAGTTTTGGCATTTTGAAACGGATTTCACTGTTTTTAACAATAAAATACAAATCAAACTCAGTAGACTCAAAAAATCTGTGTTTGATTTATCAATTAAAACATAAATTAAAATGGAGTTCTACAAATTAAACGCCAAATCAATAAATACACGGGATTAAGGTTAACACTACTGAAAAACAGATAAGAAAGTAACAATCAAGAAAACACAGGGCAAAATAGAAAATATAAAGCAAAAAAGGTACAGTAAATATAATAATAAAACCCTTATCCGCACCCCAATGGTGCATAGGGCACTGCGTCATATAAACGCAGAGTTATCTTGATCGTTTTACACATGAAGGAAAGGTGATCAGCCCTCCGCTTCAGGTACCAGTCCAGGGTAATATTGAATAAATATTACAGTGAAAAAATCACTTATATTTATTTGACCCCCCCTGGGAATCGAACCCGGGACCTCCAGAACGGTAGCCGAGCGTGCTGACCATTACACTACGGAGGCGGACAAAATAAATAGGCATATAAAAAACATAACCATGTTTAAAGGAAAAAAAAAGATAAAAATATAACTAATCACCAACACAAATATCTTTCCAGTCTTTTTTCGGTTCATTCATTTTGGATCCCTTGACTTGACATTTCAATATATATTACCTATTCTTTTTTGACATCTCATCAAAGATGAAGAAGAATATGGAAGTCTGGGCATTTACGGGGCTGACGACCGTCATAGGCTGGTTTAAGTGATCACTTTACACACGTGTGTACATTCACCAATTCTACCCATTATTGACGACAACCACACCACTCAAATTCTTGGAAGTTCTATATATATGAACCAATTTAGAAACCTCGTTCTTAAATCACTGGAACTTCACTAGAGACATCTATTGGTTAGATGTAAAGTAGCTTTTTTATTAAGCAAAAACTCTTATTATTATAATCACACACATGAGAAACGCCAGAAAATACCATTTTCATTTTTATTATTAAGCTTATAATTTGACCAGATAATTTATTTACAACATTGAGTGTGTCCAAATACTTGTTCACAAAATCTGGATTACCTCCAATTACAGGAGTTTTTTTCATATTATTTTTTGACATCTCATCATGCCTAGTTGATTCTCCATTATTATTGTCCGATGAATATTCATTGAAGAGTGCAGTCGTCGCTATGCACGAGGTCATACACCAGAATACCGAGTGCATTGTATGTGCGCGCACATAGGAGGACCTACACCCGCCCAACAGGCCGAAACAGGTTTAAAGTACACCGCTCGAAGTATGCAGTCGAGGGTTTGCCGAACAAATTTCTAGAGCTGAGAAGAATATTTAAACATCGGTATGTCGATATATATTTAACATATTGACTGCCAAATTAGAAAAAAAATCCTTCTTCCCAAAAAAAGCTTTCTTCACATACATACATCTAGTCATACATCGGCTGTCCAAATTTAAAACACAGTAAGGAACATTTTTTTTGTAGTACGTTTTTTTTGCATTTTTGGACTAAGTAGAGTCTACTTAGTCCATAAATACAAAAAAAATGTCCCTTACTGTGTTTTAAATTTGGACAGCCGACATGCCCTCCGATTGCGTAGACTTTTGATTGATTTGATCGTCTTTTTCGGCCGTCTTCGTTCTGTTCTTCCGCTCACATTCGCCACAAACATTTTATTAGTAATTCTCTCGTTATCCATTCGATCCACGTGTCCATGCCACATTAAAGAACTATTCTTAACCTATTCAGTTATCCCTTGTTCAGCTTTACATTCCTTTCTTATATTTTCGTTTTTAACATTCTGGAGTATATAAATGCATATCTCGCAGGGGATGACTGCGAGTTTGCACGCTACCTACAATATTCCCGCACGTATTGTCTGCCCTAGTTGCATTTTGCATTACTAGTAAAGGTTGCATAGAAGAGCAACAATGGGTTTACATTATCACAAAAATACAAGATGGCCTACCAGCGATTGGGCAATGCCGAACATGTGCGATTTTATTTTCGCCCGAGATCTTGATTCTTGAATTGTCAAGCATATTTACGCAGGTAGAAATTACATACACGCGTGTACATGCGTTTGTACATGCGTTTGTACACGGCTAGGAAGGACAAATGACACACATAGCCATATACTGTACAATGTACAATGGCCGTCGACAAAAGAAATCGAAAAGGAGAATTTGCCGGACCATAGTGTATGCCTGTCTGTCCCTTGAATGCAGACCGGGAACCCAGTCAGCCGACAATGGTACGAGATAATTGCATCGTCAGAAAACAGCTGCATAAGTACTTAGAGATCAGCATACAAAAGGAGATGAAATATTTTTAATCGCTTTATTTTCCTTGAATATTTTTCTTGCAACATAAATTATCCACGAAGCATAAAACTAATCTCCTTGCAAACGTACATCGGCGAGCTTATTGTTAACAATAATATAAATAATTGAATGATAGTTAACTAACTTACCATAAAGCTGTTTCCCCGCAGGGGTAGGCAGAGAGAATAGAACACCATACCATGTCTTTGCAAACATTATTCCCACATTCATGCATCTCATACATACCCGCCGATTATTCTGACTGACCCGGCCACTTTCATGTATTTGACACACCTGATTGTGCCAAATTTTCCTCGGTCTTCCTCTGCTTCTTTTTCCAACTACATTTGCCTCATTGATTTTTAAACCGTTCTTTCCTCACACATACAGTTAACATGCACAAACCATCTCAACACACCTTTCTTAATTTTATCGATAATGCTTATCTCAGCCCTGCATTATTTCCTTAATGTGGCGTTCTATTCTCTCTGCCTACCCCTTTGGGGAAGCGGTGTGATGGTTAGTTAGTTAGTTATAATTTTGGAAAATTTGTACAGCGCCATTTTCGTAAAATACTACATATAAGGCGCTTGCTTATGCGGCAAAAAACGTAGAAAATCAAAAGGCAAAAAACATAAATTGTTAAAAATATTAAACAAAACATCTTTGGGACAGGATGCTATATTGAAATCAGATAAAACTTACGAGAAAAAATTCTTTAGCCATTTTTATAAGACGATATCCCCATTTTTTTTACATAAAACCCACCCGAATCCCGAAATGGAGCAATTTCGTCGAACGGTAAAAAAAATGTCAGAAGATGAATCTCATCCAGGTATAAAATGCACGAAGGATGTACATTTTATAGGGCGCAAAGACCACGTGTCGAGTCTCACGTTCGCAAAGTAGGAATCTAAAAGAATGATACCTCTCCCGTCTGAAGGGAACAGGGCAGCAGGTGTTAGGATAATGGGATCGAGCATAATGGTAGAGGAAGAAGAGGGATTCCTAGGTCAGACACGTAGTATTTCCAGGAATATCCATTTTACTATGAGCAGCTGAGAGCCGTAAATAATTATTTCTTTTCCCTGCGTGCGCGAGGCCGCCGGCCAGGACATTGCCATATTGTGTTATGGTCAACCTTTTATAGCATTGTTCGGCAAAGTGTGTGCCGCGGCACACTGGTGTACCGTAGTAATTATTTATTGTGCCGCGGAAAAAAATGTCTAGTTTTGTGAAGATATTAAATAAATTTTGTTATGATATATCAGCTGTCCAAACTCAAAACACAGTAAGGGACCTTTTTTTGTAGTAGGTTTTTTTTTGCATTTTTGGACTAAGCAGATTCTACTTAGTCCAAAAATGCAAAAAAAAGTACTACAAAAAAATGTCCCTTAATGTGTTTTAAGTTTGGACAGCCGACATGGCTCACTCCTTTCAAGAACGTCATAAAAAAATAGTAAATTTTCAGTTGTACATGTTTTCGGAATGTCCAGAAAATGTACAAGAGGTGTACAATGTCCTAGCAAGAGGCATATTTTTAACTTAATATTTACCCGCTATAGGGCAGAAAATGTTGTTTTTGCATTTTGAAGAACAGGTATTGTTTAATTATTTTTTTAAATATACTAAATATTTACCGCTTTCAAGTATTTGATATACCTGATCGTGCCAATATATAAAAAAAGTAATGTAAAACTAAGAAAGGTGTGTTGAGAATCGAATGAGTGAAGAAAGGATAGTTAAACAAATTTACGAGACGTATGTGTTTGCAAAAGTTCAACGAAGTGTTATTTTACGAAAACGGCGCCCTAAAAATTATCCATTATTGTTATAATTTTATTTTCGGTTATAGTTTAGGACCCCTGTCGGCTGTTCGGGTCGATGGAAAACCGGCTTCGGCAATCTTCGCCACCAGCTGTTCTATAGCCCTCTAGTATATGTGAGTGTATTAGTGGGCTACACTACGCCACACGTGTCCTGTGGGAGTATACAAAACGGGCCCTGCGCAAAAGGGTGACAACTCACAATAAGGACACGAAAGAAATGATCATTTAGTTTTTGGGGAGACGTGATTTTTTGAGCAAAATAATACTTTTTAAGTCTGCAGTAAAGAGAGCAAGCAATAAAAACGTGTTTTTTTTTAATTACCCGACGGCCAAGTGACTCAGAAATCTAGCTACGGCTTATGCAACACCGCTTATCATGACCCTACTCAGGCTTTCTCTTTTTAAGTTTTATAGTCTATGCCTACTCGTGAGTGGATTTACTCTTTATGTTTAAAGTTACTATAATTTCATGTAATTCATGAGTGAAAATTCTAGGCAAAAACACTCGCTATCTCGATAGAGGCATGAGTTTATACATTTCATTGATTCTAAGTTAATAGTGAAGTTACTTAGGAGTATGATTTTAATTCTTGTTTTACTCAGGAAGTGAATTTCTTTTGTAAGAAAAACGTGTTGCATTTTTGCTATTTTTATACAACTGCGCAAATCGAAGACGCCCCTGAATACGCGATAAACAGCTGTTGCAAATACAAGGGGTGCACCGCTTGCTTTGCAAAAATTAAAAAGGGGACAATTTATCGCGTTCTGTAGAATGATCTAGAACACATTGAGGAAAATTGAATCATTTAATTCGAATACCGAATTAATAACCAGTTTTATCGATGAGTTGGCATTGGGGAAGCGAATATTATAATTCGATTCGTATTATCAGGATAATCGAAGAGAGTAACAAAACCGATATGAAATTTAAGATATTGCAACGAAAACTAATATTTTCCATTTTCAAAGAGACAATAACCGACTATAATAATTGGATTCTTTCTCAGGGATAAAAGACAATAATTTTTAATAATTTATATAGCGCCATCTTCGTAAAATACTAATTCAAGAGCGCTTCACTTTAATTGGGGAAAGGGAGATTGTGGAAATGAGCTAACAAATAAATCATCAATAAGACATCAATAAAGTTTAGGAAAATCAACCAGAACTTAGTATGTACGTGTAAAAGTATTTCGAGGCGGAACCAATAAAACAAGTCGTAAATTCCAGGAAACGTATTAACTTACTTTATTTTTTGACTTTAACGAATCATAAAAACTTCAAGAAAAATATTAGGATTAAGAAACTTTACAGCTTCTTCAGAAAATCGGGACGCAGTAATGTAGTCTCCTCCCTAACAAATCATCCGGTGATGTTAAATGACACCAGTCAGCTGATTACTATACACGTGCGTACGAGAAATTAGAGATAAAGTCATACTTTTTACGCGTTGTTTTGATATCATTTTCTGAATTAAACAAGTTCGGAGTTTTATTGATACGAATTAAACGAAAATGGCCGGTGCAAGGACCCCATCTTGAAATCGCCCTCCATGTTGCTAAAACGTGAACCATTTGCAATTCCGAATATTACGTCGAAAATTCACAAGAGACGAGACAGAATGCTTTGCAATTTGCGCAAACAACGCGAAGAATGCTAGAAATTCACATACTTAAACGTAAATACATAATTATTTGAACGGTCCCGAAGTGCCGGCCGGCTAAATATTAGTAGACCTACCTTAACAAAGCTTATGGACGTGGTAGTCCCTTCGACGTCAACAATTATCACGTTGGACTTGAGGATCTTTTCGTCGATTTCCTTCGCACTTTTCTCCATTATAACACTTTTATTTAGGATTCGTAAGAAAACTTACGACAAGTTGAGTCGAAAAAGTCACAAACTTATCGATTTGACTAGATGTAAACCGCGATATCTCGAACAAGATGCGCGAAACGCTCGCCGCCCGGTGGGTCTGCCTCGCTTGGCCTGTCTGATGAAGGCACTGCCATCTAGATATATGAAGGATACGGACCCTTACTTTAATCGTCTAATAGAGCCCTTTATAAAAAATATAGTCAGCCCCTAACTATACAAATTGAACGTAAAGCAAATACCATGTTCCTTTTTGTGCATTTTAAAATTTTACTAACTTACCAGACATCTGCTTAACAAATTAATACTTTTCAGTGGAGTAGCTTTCATAATCCCGATCAGCTGATTTTTTAAAATGATTTTTTATAAAGTAAAAATAATTATGGTTTTGATTGTTAAAACCTTTACGCAATGTTAACAACAAAATATTACGTTTAGAACCTTTACGCAATGTTAATAAAAAAAATATTACGCATGATGGATACATTAAAATGATAAGAAACTTCGCTTTAGAAACTAATTTTATTTCGCATACTAAGTACACGCGTCGGATTTAAAATATAAGATCGTAAAAATCGTTTATGGATTTTGTCATATTATTATTAGTTTCACGTTAGTATGATGAGTGACTACTGACCAAGATTTTGGGAGAAGTGTTTTCAATAAACTATAATATCATATATGTATGTATTACCTTATAAAATTAAAGAACGTTTATTTTTGATACTTGTATTTTTTTGTAAATTGTAGTCTTTCGTTCTTCGCTAGTTAAATTTAGCAAATCGTGAATAAGATAATTTACCGAGTGTATATTTGTAAAAATCTTGTAAAAATTAATGTGTATACCATCCCTTAAAATAACAAAATTTTCATTGTTTACTTTTATTAATACACCCATGGCCACCGCCTTATATATCCCAAGTTAATGTTTTGTGACATTCCGTTGGCGGCAAGCTCAAATCACTGAAAACTATTTTATGGTAAGTTGTAAAAGAAAAACAATTGTTTTTTTTTACCACTTGAGTTTATTTTATTATAACGACTAGTTTCGTAAGCTATGCTTCCATCTTCAGGTCTAAACATAAACTTACAGTTTATAATATAGAGTTTATATTTCGACCTGAAGATGAAAGCATAGCTTCCAAAACTAGTCGTTATAATAAAATAAACTCAAGTGTTTTTCTTTTACAATTTCATCATCTCTTACCACAAAATGAATGCCAAAACAATAAATAATATCTAATCATTAATTGTTTTACAACATTTTGCGTGTGTCCAAATATTTGTTCACAAATCTGGTTTATCTCCAGTTATAGGAGTCATTTTTCAATGTTACACGTGTATAAAGTGATCAGCCTATGACGGTCGTCAGCTACGTCAATGACTTTCATATTTTTCATCATCTTTGATGAGATGTCAAAAAATAATATTATTTGTTTTACCAAAGTTCTACTTTTTTAAAATTTTATTTACTTAATATTATCGATTTTATTATGCATGTTGCATTTGATTGATAGTATTTTGTTACCCTCATAAGGGCTGTTTTGGGTACTTACAGAGCTTACAACCTGTCATTTTCTAGTATAAATACACTATTCTGAAAACTATATTAAAATACAATTAAAAATGACATTTTCTGATGTTTACGTACAGTAAACCCCCCTATAACATTGAGATAAGTACTGCATTATCAGAGGGATTGTTAAAAGGGCTAAATGTTTTTATATTGTATTTTTAATAACCGTGTCCGTCGATGATTGCTTCTTGTTGGTAGGGACAAGGTGGAAAAAGTCCAGACGTAATTGTAAAACCTTTCTACTGTAAATTGTTATTGTATCTATTTTATGTATTGTATAATATATATATATATATATATATATATATATATATATATATATATATATATATATATATATATATATATACGATAGCGCTAGCACTGCCGACCGCATACTGATTGCGAGTTCCCCATTAACAGTTGATAGCATTTGGTTGATCACATAGCTCTTTTATTTTTATTTTCTGAAGATGTGCAGACCAGCATGAAGAGCCTGATTTGAATCATAAAAGTGAAACAAGTACATTTTTTATGGTGACCTGGTTGCCATCAAACCTGTGACATTTTACCGTACTACAGAGGTGAACAAAAGCAAACAAAATTGTAATCATAAATATCTTTTTATTAAAACAATATACAGTCTTTCAAATGTTGATTCATTAATATATTTACATTCTATTTATTGATAAAACACACCAAACATATGTGGGGTTTAATTCCAAACTTGTGTAAAATATTCACAAATATATTTTCAACCTGAATTTCATATGCAATATTTTAAAATTAAGGTGCTTGTCACAATGCTTCAGGAAAAATAAAAAAAGTGTTTTCAATTTAATCTAAGTTTTACTAAGTAAATACCATAATTTCAAAAACAGTGGTGCAGTGGAACCTCTCATAACGAGTAATTCGCAAAAAAATGAGAAATTGCTCCCTTAACCTTCCAGCGGGCGCATTGAGAAATTTCCCTTGAGCGGGCGCGTGTCATAAATTTTGTCATTAAGTTGTCTGTATGTAAATTGGGTTTTCTATATGTAAATGTTATGAAATTGCTGTTATGCAATAAAAATGATAAATGTACTTAAAAAAAAAATAAATACATATATATATATATATATATATATATATATATATATATATATATATATATATATATATATATATATATATATATATAAATATATTTATATATATATGTCTTTCTCCATCCTGTAAATTTATTTTTTCCAATTGAAAATTCTTCCATTGTTTTCTCCTCTCTTTAGTTGGTCTGACATGTTTTCCTGTTAAAACACATCTAAAATAAATAAAAAATACATTTAGCTATAAAGGAAACGATTTAAATGAAAAATAAATAGGAAAATTAGTTTATTTTCATATAAAATACATAAAATACACTTTAAGGAGCGATTTTTTAAAATTTACGCTCAAAGGAAATCTCCAAATTTCAAAGAAAAACAAAAACTTCTTAGCATACTAGGTACGTCTATAGTTTAGAAAGACACTGACCCTCGAATAGCTCGGAGCACGATGCTTGTAATTAAGTGGTAAGGGTGGAGGAAGCGATAAGGTGCATTTGTCATAAATTTTATGACAATGCGCCCGCTGGAAGGTTAACGAGCGACAATTCGCATAGCGGTTACTCGCAGAGAAAGGGCAAGTCCCTTTTTTAAGACATTCACTTGTGAACCGGGACTATGTATATAAAGAGGTTTTTGTCCGCCTCCGTAATGTAATGGATGTAAAGAGGTTTTTGTCCGCCTCCGTAATGTAATGGTCAGCACGCTCGGCTACCGTTCTGGAGGTCCCGGGTTCGATTCCCAGGGGGGGGGTCAAATAAATATAAGTGATTTTTTCACTCTAATATTTATTCGATAGAACCCTGGACTGGTACCTGAAGCGGAGGGCTGATCACCTTTCCTTCATGTGTAAACGATCAAGATAACACTGCGTTTATAAGACGCAGTGCCCTATGCACCATTGGAGTGCGGATAAGGGTTTATTATTAAGATTCTAGAACGAATTATGCTAGTTATGAGAGGTTCCACTGTTGTTACTAAGTAAAAATTAAATAAAAAATGGATAGATTTTACCACAATGTGACTGCCGAATCAATCTGATTTTTCATTTATTTATAGTGGTATTGCAAACATTTTTTACTTTTTTTTTGTATTTATATTTTGAGTCATCATATTACTGTTATAATTCCACATTATAATGAACAGACTTCCACGTATCACCCTTCAAGGAATCCCTGAAGGACGCAGATCCCCAGGCAGATCTCCGAAAAGATGGAAAGACAGCTGGGAGTCAACATCCCAAGAGCGAGATGCGGAGGCACAAACAGATCCCTAGGATCTACAAAAAGAAGAAGAAGATATTACTGTTACATCTTAAGTAGATCTGTTAGTACTTTTTAGTGTTAAATACATACATTTCACATTATTTTTTCAAATAAAATGAAATCTGCTTATTGTAATTAATTTGAAACCTTTTACTAATGATGAGTATAACAGGGTGATAATATTAGGCAAAAGTTAAAATAAAATATATTAATAAAAGCAAGAGTTGTGTAGGGTCGACCAAAAATCGCATGTGTTAGACATTTTGTGTAGTTTTGAGTGTGTAAATGGTGCTATGGTGGTGAAGGGTAGTATTGTTTGCATGCTGTGTTAGTGATTGTCCTGACGAAGAGACGGGTACGTCTCGAAACCGGTAGACGTAAAAATCTCGGTGAGTGGTTATTTACTAATTTTATTAACATTTTTGTAAAAAAAAAAAAAATAAGTAAAAATGACTAACCACAAAGAAAATGCTTTAAATATTAATAATATTGAGAATATTATAAAAGCAAGAGCATGCTTATTTCTAGCAAAGTACATCCACACATGCTATAGTATATAATAGTGTGCTTATGTGCTAATAATGAGCATGTGTACTTAGACCTTAACCTGCTTTATAGTTTTTAAATACAAAATAAATATAATTTACTTTGTGATTCTCCATTTTACTATTAAATTGAAACATTGATTTAAAGTCACTATATTTATGGTGATTTTAAAACAAAGTTACATTTTAGTTACAAAATAAATACTTTTTTCTCATTTTTAAAAAATCTTTTGTTATTTATAATTGTTTTCAGTTTTATTTTCGACAAAATATGGCATTATTTTTTCTTTATAAGTTTGCATTCAAAGGATATTTTTTCGGAATTAAACCCCTCACATTTCACTTAAATAATTATTCTAAATGATCCATCAAACTTTTTCTGGAGCGTTTTGTGGTCTTTTCGGCAACTTTTATTTTCTTTATTAGCACCGGCGTGGAGATTTCCGACGTCGCTTTTCGTTTTGCCATCTGTAACATAAAATTATCTTACTGAAATAAAAATTCATAATTGATTACCAAAATTAAAAATTGATTGAAAAAAAACCGGGAATCGAACATAGGTAAGATATCTAAACATGTTAACTATTCTGTCATGCAGTCATTAAAGCACAGTAGATGCATGTGATAGGTAGGTACATTAAGAGTTCTACAGTCTGTAGTAGAATCTTTTTTTTTCTTTTTTCCATGTGCGCTTCCTAGGCGGAGCATATCACTCACTCCTTTCAACAACGTCTTATATCAAAAATCGTCAATTTTCAGTTGTGCATGTTTTCGGAATACCCAGAAAATGTACTATATCTCAGCAAAAGCGGCACATTTTAAACTTAATATTTACCCGCTACAGGGCAGAAAGTGTTATTTTTGCATTTTAAAGAAAAGGTATTGTTTAACTATTTTTTTAAATTTACTAAATATTTTTCGAAGAAAAATCATTCAGGTTTTACCTAAAAAGATTTGTTACACAGTAAAAAGTTCAATAAAGGGCTTGATATTTATTTTTAATACATTTCATTATACATATTTTTAAACTTTAAAAACAATCTCGTGAAAATCAACTTTTTTTATTATATATATGACGTTGTTGAAAGGAGTGAGCGATATGGCCAACGCGAGACGACTCTAAGCCACTCTTGGCTTCATCACGGGCAGTCTGGCATCCCGAAGATCAGCTGAGTATAGTCCGGGTGTCCAAACTTAAAACACAGTAAAGGACATTTTTTTGTAGTAGGTTTTTTTTGCGTTTTTGGACCAGGTAGAATCTACTTAGTCCAAAAATGCAAAAAAAAACGTACTACAAAAAAAATGTCCCTTACTGTGTTTTGAGTTTGGACAGCCGAGTCGGTGAATGGTCGTCAGCGGCCTTCCGGGGCGCCGTAATCCTCTGGGTTGGAAGAAGAGAGATGAGGGGTTGATGCTCACAGTTATACATACCTCTCCCAAATTCAATTAAATTTAATTGATTTATCTATAATTTACATACATATTACAAACTAAAATCAAAGCATATGCATTAACAAAAAATCAAAAATAAGCACAAATACTCTTGTTAAAGATATAGAAGGATCCCACTTCGGAATACCCCTTCAGATACATGTAACAGATCAAAATCCAGCGTCATATTGTTCAGCATAACGGTAGCTCTTCCTACAGGCATAACCATCGGCAGGTTGGTCCTGTGTATAGGAATGTGAAACAATCTATGCCGACGCTGTCTTAGGTAACTATCGGGAACAAACACCCATTACATCTTCTTACTGCACTTTAGTGTCTGAGAGGCAGTATTGTAAATACTACAAAATAGATTAAATTATTCACTTCAAACTCTTATCTACACTCCAATGGTGCATAGGGCACTGCATCATATAAACGCAGTGTTATCTTGATCGTTAACACATGAAGGAAAAGTGATCAGGCCTCCGCTTCAGGTACAGGATAATATCAAATAAAAATTAGAGTGAAAAAAATCACTTATATTTATTTAATCCCCCCTTGGGATTCGAACCCGTGACCTCCAGAACGGTTGCCGAGCGTGCTAACCATTACATTACGGAGGCGGACATTAAATTATTAGTATAAAATTTATATCTCATTTGTGTCAAACCTTAGTTTCTTCATTCAGGGAATCATTGCACGGAGGGCTCACAGTTGCAAAGACGAAGTTTTTCTTTTTGCCAGGAGCGAGGGAACTCATGTTGGTCGGCTCTTCGGAGTCGGTTGGAGGAGGGCCATTCTTCGTCAGCATTGCTAATCGGTTCATGGCTACCTGTCCCCTCGACAGAAAACTACCTCGAATTTTGTTCTGGAATTACATGTGAATGTGTTGCAATGACGTAAACTGAGACACACGTTGTGAGGAAATATGTAATATTGGCAACATTAATAATATGTATACTAATTTCAATATTTTTTTGCTTATAATTTTTCATTCATAATATATTATAATTACGAGTACAAAAAAAATATTATGCAAAAAAGATCCCACAAAGGCATGGCCTGTGGGTATACATTTTATCTTAGGTTATAATAAAGGGTATTGGAAAGAATATAATAGATATCAGAAATATAAATAGATTGGTGCTAATATAAACTACAAATATTTGATTTTAATAGAAAACCAAACCAAAAAAAAAATTATTTAAAAAAAAAAAAAAATTGTGTTTTTATTATTTACACAAACATTCCAATTTCATACCATTTCTGTGAGCCTAAGCGGCTCATTATTAGAAATAGGTATCAAATTGTGGTAGAGTGGGTTCGAACCGAGAAACTCTGACTTAAGAGTCCGCGACACTAACCACGGGACCACAACCCGACACTTGATTGACACAAGATGAAAATGAAAAAAGTTAACAAATAAGTATGTACTAATCAGTTTAAAAGAAGAATTTAAGCAAAATTTTAAATAAAACAAATTTAGATAATTATTGTCTATTAAAGTCTTTGTAGAATGAATTTAACGTGTAACAGGTTTAATAATTCGTAACAAACAAAAAAAATGAGCCCACTAACCTGAGTTAAAAACGATTTTTGCGCTGGTTCAGGAATGTCACTGTTAACTCTCTTTTTGGTCATTATCCCCTCGGATGTATTTTTCTCACAGTTTCCAATGTTTGCATTAGAGACTTCAGTACTTATTTCAATAAACGTCTTTTGGGACTTGACTATAGATGATTTTATGAAAGAAGTTCTTGAAAATGATGTGGGTTTGGTATCGCTGACTTGGGAATTATTTGAGTGGGAGTTTTCTTTTTCCTGGGGACAAGAAAACACAGAATTATCAAAATAACGTTAAAGACAAGCGCTACGTGCAGAGCATTAAAGGGATAACTGGAGAAGAGTCATTGCATCCACAAGAGTCACAACCCTCAGTAATGAAGAATAAGACGGAGAAGAATTAACAGTCAGAGATGTTTTTTTTTACCATAAGTTGTCTAAGGAAGGTTTCCCGTTCGTGTCTCTGCTTCCTCCACTGTTCTTCAGACTGCAGGTCATCTAATCCTCCATCCAGATCATCATCTAACAGAGCTGCTCCCGGCTCCACAGTACTATCTGAAAAAAAATTGTAGTAAAAAACCTGTAAATACATAAAGATCCACAAAATGTCAATTCATAAAATCAACTGTATAAGTATCTCCACTGAACCATTAATTAAACTAATTGATTTCTTTAATTGATTCGGCAGTCTTTTTGTGGTAAAATATATCCATTTTCAATTTACACTTATAATTTTAAGTTTATAAGTTTATGATTTTAAGAAATAGTAAATATGTACCACTATTTCTTAAAATTTATTGTGACACATGTTTCGATGCATTCCGCATCATTTACGGTGTTTGAAAATGATGCGGAATGTATTGAAACACTTGTCACAACACATTAAGAAAAGTGGTATTTACTAAGTAAAACTTAAATTAAAAAAACACACTGAGTTGAATCGTGGACTCTCAAAGTCAGCAATATGAACCGACTAGAGGCATCCGAAATGTGGATGCATCGTAGAATGCCTCGCATTCCATGGACCGATATGGTCAGCAACGCAAATGTGCTCCAAAGAGCAAGAGCAGAGAGACAGTTGCTGACTGATATCAAGGTCCGGAAGGTATGTGAGGCATGTGCTGAGAGAAGAGAAATACGAGCTATTACACCTAATCATAAAAGGCAAAATAGAGGGTCGACTAGGTGTGGGCAGAAGACAGATCTCCTGGCTCCGGAATATAAGAGATTGGACGGAGACACCTATAATATTGATATTTCTGTAAGATGAATAAGCAAGTTTTTGATATTTTCTTTAAAACAAATGGGCGAAATATTTCAATTGGAAAGATTACCGATATTTTTCCATCTAAACTTTCTCTCTCTTGTCCCCCCCTCCATGTCATCTTCCAGTAGCATTTCCTGAAGCATTTGAACCTCCCTTTTATCATCATCTAAAATTTGGCGCCTGTAAAATAGAAAGACCAAATAAATGAAATCAAAGTAGATAAAAATGATTTGCAGTATTTGTACATAATGCAAACTATGCCATGTTCTCTCCGGTTCCGCAGCTTCACACGTTAGCCAATGCTTTTGAAAGTATAGATTTATTTAATGTATTGTTATCCTCCTTGAAATCTGTACTTTCTCAGCATTTCTTCTCCATGTTATAATGGATAAATTTAATCATTGTGTTTCACTCTCTCTTACTGCTCGCCGATAGTGTTTGAAGGAGACGTGTATTTACTATTGCTTGCTACTTGTTATTTTATTATTTTTATTTATGATTTTATGTTATAAGACTATTTGTTACAAGACTTTTTGTTTCTCTTTAGTGTATTCATTAGTGTATTTTTAATTTTTATATTAGATACTGTATATATGTATTATATGTATTATCTTAAAGGCTTCAGCCGTTCAATAAATAAATAAATAAATCTATAAATATCCGCTCGTGGGTCAGACTGACTTCTGTTGACTCCTGTCAACAGAGGTCGTAAACCCTTCCTGTTGGTGAATGAAGAATGAAGATAGGGAAACTCGAATAAAATTGATTAGGGTAACTAATGTGGAATTGTAGTAAATCATTGTAGTAGATCATTACAAATATAAGAAAATAAAACCACTTGTAGGACAAATATATTGAGTGTACCGATGTAAACATAACTATAATATAATACATTGAAAAAGAACTCCACCGACAAGACACACGAGGTGGCTTGGTGGGTCTCTGCAAAAAAAAAAAAAAAGTTTTAAATATTTATAAATTGTGATTTAAATAAATGTATACAAATAAAAAAAAAAAAAAAATTGTAGCTTTGTTACATTGTACCGTACTCATACAAGTTACATTTTAATTATAAAATGGAAAATCACAAAGTTAGTGCTTCAAATATAAATTATAAACACAACGCTAACCGCAAAGTAAATGCTTTAAATATTTTACTTAAATTTTTTTTCAAACCCTTATCTGCACCCCAATGGTGCATAGGGCACTGCATCATACAAACGCAGTGTTATCTTGATCGTTAACACACGAAGGAAAGTTGATTAGCCCTCCGCTTCAGGTACCAGTCCAGGGTAATATGGAATAAATATTAGAGTGAAATCACTTTAAATAATACATATAGAGAATATTAAATATTTATAAACTTTTGCACTCACAAGTGAATTCTTTCTAGCTGCTTCTTCATAGCTCTCTGATCAAACTGATCTGCATCACCCTCTTCCCTCTCCATCCGGTCTAGTCCCCTCTCATCTTCGTCCCCGGAAGCCCTCCACTCGTCTTCCGAGGTAAGTTCAGCTTCCTGATCGAAGAATTCCGAACCCCCCTTCTTCCTCACTTTCTCCGACATTTCTGGCTGTGCCACAATCTGAAATCATTCAAAGGCTAAACCAAAATTCAAAAGTACGCATAACATCATACTTTACAAAATTTTGAGTGTGTCCAAATACTTGTTCACAAATCTGGATTATCTCCAACTATAGGAGTTATTTTTATATTATTTTTTGACATTTCACCAATGGATGTCTCTAGTGAAGTTCGAGTGATTCAAGAACAGTGTTTCAAAATTGGTTCATATATATATAGCTTCCAAGAATTCGAGTAGTGTGGTTGTCAATAATGGGTAGAATTGGTGAATGTTACACGTGTGTAAAGTGATCACTTAAACCAGCCTATGACGGTCGTCAGCCACGTAAATGCCCAGACTTCCATATTCTTCTTCATCTTTGATGAGATGTCAAAAAATCACATCGTACTTTGACACAAAATTTGTATTTATTATTGCTGGGAAAGAAAAAAGAGATGGCATAGTAGGTGATTATATTTGAGAGTTAAAGGAGAATAGCAGCAAGGAAAAGGGTATTTGGGGTTAGATTACCCTACTCGTACAAGCTTGCACAAGCTACGCTCAAAATATTGAGTCCCTTAGAGATCTCATATTTGTCCATAGTCATTAAAAATAACTTCACTTCTAACACACTTAGGACGGGAAATGTATTTCTACCCGTTCGGTCGATTGATGCTTAACCTTTTAAATGCCAGTAGGTAGAACTGTAGCTGTGCACAGCAGGCCGTGAATTTTTAATCAAAATAAATCATTTTTAAATTTTATTTTTATCAATTAAAAACATTACACTTTGATAGGATATTTAAATGACTTACCAAATTTATTCAATGTACGACGTATTTGCTTCCCTTCACTTAGATAAACATACTTTAATTTTTCAGAAAATGTCAGGGTTGCCACAACTTGTCACAGAAATATGGGAACTTGCATTAGAAAAATATTAACAATTAATTAAAAGACTCTATTATTAAGATCGATTGTTTTTTTAAATTGTAAACTAAATATATATATATATATTTTTCTTTTTTTTTTCTTTTTTTTTTTTTTTTGAAAATAAAATTAAAAGTCTTCTAATGTATGGTATTGTTCGAAACACGGTTCAATGCAGAGAGCCACTTTGCACTGCTTGCAGTGATACCTCGATTCTTTTCTTTTATTTTTTGATAGGCATACTACGCATCTGGCCGTAGGTGCTGCTTTTTTTGCAGTTGGAGGTAGTTTGTCCATAAAGTGCCTTTCGGTTAGACGTGATGGCAGATCCGCCTTTCTTTTCCTATGGGTACATTTCGAGGGTATATTAGGTTTATGTTGTTGAATCAGTTGCCTTATCACCTCCATCTGAAACTGTGCTAGCGGCATACGTTTTCCTGTTTTTTGTCGGTGAAGTAAATGGGCATTCAGTAATGCTAGGTCCATTAGGTGAAAGAATATTTTTTTATACCACCTCATTGTCTTCCGCGATGAGTGGACACTCGACAAAACCATATCAGATTGGTCAACTGCACCCATGTTCTTGTTATAGTCTTGAACACTTTCAGGTTTGATTATTGGTTCATTCCGGTATGTGGTTTTGCCTGTTTCGCTTAGAATAGGTGGATGAAGAGTTGTGAGCATACAAACCTCCCTTTTATCCTTCCAAATTTGGGCCGAAAGGGTGTCGGTATGAAAATTTTTCATTTCCCCCTTCTTCAGTTTTTCAGTGAACTTTGGCATACCTTTTCGGTTTCTTCTTACAGTACCACAAGCATTCGTTTTCCGATCATGGAGCCTTTGGAGTAAAAGAGGACTAGTGTACCAGTTATCAATGTACAGTGTATGTCCCCGATCTAAATATGGCTCCATGAGTGTCATGACTAAGCTCCCTGATATGCCTACATGTGGATGTGGTACGTATTCTGTCGTTTTCCCAGTGTAAATAATGAAGTTCAGAACATATCCCGTAGCACAGTCACACAGTACAAAAAATTTAATCCCAAAACGGCTTGCTTTTGATGGAATATATTGCCTAAATGACAGTCTGCCTTTGAATAGAAGCAAACTTTCATCAATGCAAATATTCATGTAAGGAAACATGTACTCTCCAAATTTTTTTTTAAAATTATCCACTATGTACCTTATTTTGAACATTTTGTCCCCACCTGCTTGCTGAGTATTGTCACTAAAGTGGAGCATGCGAAGGATTATTTGAAATCTATTTCGAGACATGGTATCTGAATATATGGGGGAGTAAAGTAGAATGTCAGTTGACCAGTGGTCTTGAATTTTATTTCTCGAATTGCAGGCCATCAAGTGACACAAAGCCAAAAAAATGTATAGTTCCTCAATTGTTGTGTCAGTCCATTGTTTTAGCCTCCAAGTCAACTCATTGCAGTTGCTCTTTACATATTGGTACTGCTTATTTGTCTCATCACAAATGTAACTCATTAGGGTAGTAGACATGAAAAGTTTGAAGAAGTCTACTTCCCTTGTTCCAACATTTTCAATATTGGAACCTGAACTTGCACAATCGAAAGTATTAATTTTGGGAATAAAATCATCAGTTTTCCAATCGAAAACTGGCGTGGATTCGTCGATCAGAGATATATCAGGAAAATCTTGTTCGTCATCACCAATCTCAAAATCAACATCACTGTCATCGGAATCCGGAGTACGGCCGGCATCTTCCATGAAATCTTCATCCAATTGTTCATGTCCAGATGTATTTGGTTCACTCTCCATTGTCGGCTAAATAAATGTCCCAATTTACGTAAATCAAAAACACAGAAAACACACAGAGCAGAGTTGAAACACGAAAAAAACGGTAAACAAATGTACAAACAACACAGAAAACACACAAACAAGTTAAAAAATTGATAATTGTTCCGCACAAGTATCAAAAACTAACAAAAATCAATAAATTATAATAAACTTATTGACGCGCATCAGATATCGACAATAGACCCGCGAAAACTGACAACCCTATTTTAGTGACTCTGTCTTCTGTCAAACGAAGCTCGTGGGTAGATCTCTGTAAAATCGATAATATCAGAAAACTGTAATTTCGTCTGTTTAGTGAAGTACTACAAAATTATCCCAATAGATGTCTCTGTGTTTTCCATATTTTAAATTAACCAAAAAAACGGGACGTGACATGACACAGAGGCTCAAACCAGAGCGAGAATACTCGCTCTTTTTCTATAGCCGGCCTGCTGGGCACGGCCAAGAATGCGAGTAATCTCGCTCTTGGCACAGAAGCGGTTAAGGACGGGAAGAGTATTTTTACCTTCTGCGCTGACCTCATTTCAAAGTCAGAAAAGAAGGAATTATGTAATGTTTTCATATAAATACTATGCACCAATCTTTTTGTTAAGATCTAAACTATGTGTACACAATTATTAAATCCCGTATCGCCAGTGGTCGGCAGGGGTGAAAAAACACCTTTCCGAAATATGTTACTATGTATTTTTTGTACTTAATATATTTGTATTTACCTCATTCTCTTCTGAATCATAATCTACTATTTGATCTGTTTCTTCATCATCCAGTGCTTGCTCTGGCACATCCTCATCTTCAGAATCTTCTTCATCTAGAAATACGATACAACTTTTAAATGGGCTTTTAGTAACGAAAATGAATTATTTCAAATGTACAAATATATTGAACGCATAGTGACATCTATTGAGAATATCTTTGCATACTTAGAATTGGAACATAATTTGTTTTTACCACTTTAAACGTAAAGTAAGAGAGCTTTGTCGTTGGAACAACTAATGGCGCTCTGGGTTGTCCAATAATCCCCGAGTTGCCGTCACTGCCGAATCTGATGACAGTGATTTTAGTGTCGATTCTGATGATTTTTAATATTTAATTTTTTTAAATCAAAGTGTATTTGTGTGTATACTTTTAATATTAAACATAAACAATTACTTATGACATATAATTTAGTTTTCATATTTTCTATGACAAATTTTGTGACAACCCTGCACCATGAACAATTAATTTTATGATTATGGATAAATGACTGAACGACTGGCGCGCTCTTCATTTATTTGGCAAGTTTTATAAATAAATGTTAATGCACTTTTAATAACAATATGTTTAGAAGGTTTTATTTTTGTCATAAAATTTGCGGCGTGCTGGGTACCGCCATACATATATATGCCGGCAGTTAACCGGTTAAATGGTCTTTTTACTTCTAAATGCTTCAAGTTTTAGGACAGTGATCTTGCCCGGCCCGGGTCTGGTTTGCCAATGGAAGATTTACTTCTATCCGGAACAGAACCGGCGTGGGTTTTAGGGCAGTTCTGTGACCAAACCACCACACCACATAAGTGACTTAGTGCCCTAGGCAAATTTTATCTTAGTTCTTCCAGAAGTTTCTCAGAAAAGTCTCTTTTATGTATTAAATGTTAAATCAAACACTGATTTTTTCAGTCTGCCAAGTTGTATTTTATTGTTAAAAAAACACATTAAAAATAAATTTTGTGACAATTGTTTCGCCTAGTTATTGCATATTCAAACGAATTGACATTTGTGTTTTTATATTTGTTTATTGATTTTTATGTTGCCGAAACTAGTTGGTTTTAATATTATTCCCATAAAATCAAACCCAACCTAAACACAGTTATCCCCCTCCTTGCTTCTACCCCACCTTAAAACACCATTACCCCCACCCCTATCCTTATCGAAACCCAATAATTTGTTTGTACACTGTTTCTTTTATATATATCATGTATGTATGTTCAGTCATAAAATAAACCCTTAAGAGGGCAACAGGTTGTTGCCGAAACTAGTTGGTTGTTAATAAAAATATGAGTGGATAAAAAAATCACTATGATCCACAAAGTTGATGCTTTCAATATTCAAAATATAGTTTCATCATCACCTAAATTCTTTCAACAGAAGTGAGATAAATATATATCGCTCACTCCTTTCAACAACGTCATATATCAAAAATCGACAATTTTCAGTTGTGCATGTTTTCGAAATGCCCAGAAAATGTACTATATCCCAGCAAAAGCGGCATATTTTTCGCTTAATATTACCCGCTACAGGGCAGAAAGTGTTGTTTTTGCATTTGGAAGAAAAGCTATTGTTTAATATTTTTTTTTAAAATAAACTAAATATTTTTCAAATGGAGAAAAAACTCTTCAGGTTTTACTTAAAAAAATCTGTTGCACAGTAAAAAGTTCAATAAGTGGCTTGATATTTATTTTAAATACATTTTATTATATTCTTAAACTTTAAAAACGATCTCCTGAAAAATCTAGTTTTTTGATTTATGACGTTGTTGAAAGGTGTGAGGGATTTGTCAAAAATTGATAAAACGAAGAATGAATAAAAATAAAAATATTTAAAAAGCTCACCAGATATCATCAATTGTTTCCTCTTCTTCCTTCTCTCCTTTCTAGTTTTGAGAGATTTCTTTTTCACGCTTTTATTTTCACTGTCTATACTTTCTTCATCGGAACTCGATAGTATCATAAACTTTTTCCCACCATTTACGAAGGACTCTTTAGCTTTGGTTTCTTCAGTTATTATATCTTTACCACCCGATTTGAGGAATGATGTTGTCGATTTGTCTTTAGCAATACTTGCCGGCTCATTATCTTGATCAAAGGCCTCGAGAGTCGGTACTTTTGGCAGATTTTTGGTTTGTTCAAAAGCCGAGTTGACGGGAATGGCGTTTTCAAATGTTTCAGTATTTTGAGCTTCGGACCAAACCAATGATATGTTCTGTGAATCCTGGAAAATAAATAGTTTTGAGTAAAAAAAAAATATTTTTTTTAAAAAGAGGAATATTTGTGTTTTTATTATTTCACAAATATTCCAATTTTATTTATTGAAAAAAAAGAGAAATATTTGTGTTTTACATTATTCACACAAATATTTCAATTTCATACTATTTCTGTGAGCCTATGCGGCTCATTATTAGAAATAGGTATCAAATTGTGGTAGAGTGGTTTCGAACCGAGAAACTCTGACATAAGAGTCCGCGACACTAACCACGGTACCACAATCCGACAAAATGGATCTTTCTTGACTACAGATGGTGCAGAGGGTGCCGCATCAGATCGGTACGGTGTTCATTTAATCGCCAATCAAATGAAGGCAAGGTAAGCAATCCTTCTCAGATCCTCAGATTTAGGGGTGGAATATATTTATTATTATTACGACTCCCGACTCGGACGCTTTCAAGTATTTGACATACTTGATTGTGCCAAGTTTTCCTCGGTCTTCTTCTGCTTCTTTTTCCAACTAAAATCGCCTCATAAATTTGTTTAACCGTTCTTTCCTCACTCATACGTTCCACATGTCCAAACCATCTCAACACACCTTTCTTAATTTTATCGATAATGCTTATCTCAGCCTTGCATTCTTTCCTTATTTCATCACATCTATCAAACATCGTTTTGCCACACATTCGAATGAGGGGTCGCATTTCGACTGTATTCAGTCTGCTTTCATCCTTCTTATGCCAACTCCATGCTTCGCTCCATAAATAAGGGTAGGAACCAGGACTGTGTTGTGTACTGCCAGTTTAGCTTTTTGCGATTTATCCCTACAAATATATGATTACCTTCTCATTACATACATATTGGAAACATTTGGTATTGCTACATCACCACTATGATAAATCTCTACAAATATATGATTACCTTCTAATTACATATTGGAAACATTTGGTATTGCTACATCACCACTATGATAAATCTCTACAAATATATGATTACCTTCTAATTACATATTGGAAACATTTGGTATTGCTACATCACCACTATGATAAATCTCTACAAATATATGATTACCTTCTCATTACATACATATTGGAAACATTTGGTATTGCTACATCACCACTATGATAAATCTCTACAAATATATGATTACCTTCTAATTACATATTGGAAACATTTGGTATTGCTACATCACCACTATGATAAATCTCTACAAATATATGATTACCTTCTAATTACATATTGGAAACATTTGGTATTGCTACATCACCACTATGATAAATCTCTACAAATATATGATTACCTTCTCATTACATACATATTGGAAACATTTGGTATTGCTACATCACCACAATGATAAATCTCTACAAATATATGATTACCTTCTCATTACATACATATTGGAAACATTTGGTATTGCTACATCACCACAATGATAAATCTCTACAAATATATGATTACCTTCTCATTACATACATATTGGAAACATTTGGTATTGCTACATCACCACAATGATAAATCTCTACAAATATGTGATAACCTTCTATTATTTTTTGACAACTCAACATAGATGAAGAAGAATATGGAAATCTGGGCATTTACGGGGCTTACGACTTAATATGTTACGGATTAATATAAAAAATAACTCCTAATTGAAGATAATCCTGATTTGTAATTAAGTATTTGGATACACTCAAAATGGATGGGGACGGTGCAGAATCGGGAGGAGTGGAGGCGGAAGGGGGGGGCCTTTGTCCAGCAGTGGACCTCAACGGGCTGATATTATGATCCACTCAAAATGTTGATTACCTTCTCATTACTGGAATCGTTTGGTACTGTGACATCACCACTTTGATTTATCCCTACAAATTTTCCCGTACATAATTCCAGGAGTTCATTTTCTGTGTTTTGAGTCATTTCATTGTCGGCTGTTGGTGCTGTCTTGTCAAACATTGCACTCAATGTAATATCTGTGGGTTTACACGATGCTGTACCTAGACTCTGGCTCGGGAACTTGCCGGAACACAGGTGTTCCAGTTCCTGAGTATCCTGGAACATAACATTTATTTATTCAAAGAATTTTTTTTTTAACACATTGTTTGCGGGAAACGCTTAAAAGTGTCTTCAGCATACTGTTGGTAGAGAGCGGGTGACGCTTATAAGCGTTTTATTTGCTTACTTTTGGTTCAGCGCGAGACGCCAAAAAACACTGTACAGATCGGAGTAGGATTTGTGGTTACTTGTGATTAGTATGACTCTAATAAGTATACTAATTAGGGTCGGGGTTGATGAAAAAACCGTCCGCCATAAATGTGTTGAATGACTCATTTTGGGACAGTATTGAAAATAATAATAACAAAATATACTGTTTTTTTACATGTTGAAATTTATACGGAATAACAAATGCATAAAGTAAAAAGTAGGTAAGATAAAAATAGGGCAAAAAGTTTAATACATGTAAATACCAAAAAGAAAATGACAAGTTTTTTTTCTTTTTAAAAGAGTTTTTACAAAAAATATGAATGTTTTTTTTATTTTATAAAAAATAAATAAAACAAAATTTGATGTTACTAATTTTTACTTTGGTGCTATTTTTCCAACCAGTTTTGATAAATACCTTGTCTTTTCCAAGGATGGATAAGTGCTAAAAAATGTGGCACAAAGTATCAGCAAAAAACTTTTTTTTTATCTATCTCTTAATACCTGAATAGGTTCCGAGCTCTCCGACTCAAATAGCAGCTTTTTCTGTAGATTTGCAAACTTGTCACTCTCATGAGGAGACTTGTATTTCGGAGAAGAGGGGGTCAGTCTCGGGGATGGAGTTTCATTCACAGATGCCTGTAAAGGAAACATAATATAGCACACATAGTTCAAATTTGTATGGAAATCGTAGTACGCAGCTTGTAATCGTAGTCACAGATTCCACGTCCTTTCCAGCGCGCAGCCGAGCCCCGACTTTCGAAACCGAGGCCGAAAATAGGAACAAACAAAAGCGGAGTAATCTAATTGTTTCGCTATTTCCTTGTGGTAATACCACATCATTAGAGTGAATGAAATAACATGTCGCTAGCAGTCAAAAAAATTAGGTCACTACGCCAGCTATTGCGGCTACTTCCGATGTATTTTTTTCTCATTTTCGGATACCTACCAGAGCTAACATTACAAAATTGTAACATTTTAACTTCAACTATGGTCAATTATAGCAGCATTTAGGAATATTCACATTTTCCCGTTTTTATTCCACATTTTCATATGGTGTGCAAAATACATATCACCGGTGCATGCCGAAGTTTTTAGCACCGTTAGAGAAAGGTTAACAACATTCACTAATATGTTGAAAAAACACATAATTCATTGTTTATTGTAACTACAGACAGTTGGTAGAATTCCATTTCGAATTGTTGGGTAATACAGTAGAATCGCGATATAACGAAATCCAAGGGACCAAAAAATGTTAATTCGTAATAACGAATTCCCACATATAACGAATTTTTTTAAATCATACTTAGTATGTATATGTTGCGCGCCGTTGCAAAAAATATTGCGCGGCTTTTCAAAAAGATCGCAAGTTCTGCAAACAAAGGAGGAAGGGGGGCATAGGGAACTGAATATCTACATATTTTCACTAGTTTTCTTATTAACCTTACGGTGATAAAAGTGCCGCGGGAATCGATGATACTCGTATGTATTTTGTACACAATATGAGAATGTGATTTTAAAACAGGAAAAACGTAAATATTCATAGTTGCTTTTACTGGCCATATTTAAAGTTGAAATATAACAATTTTGTAATGTTGGGTCTGGTAAATATGTATCTAAAAAGGAGAATAATAACATCAAATATAATAATAATAATATCACAAGTAGCCGCCAAAGCCGAGAACGAGAACGGCTTGCGCGCTACTGACGGCCAGTGTTGTCAGACGTCAAAGAGTAGTTTTCGATATTGAGATTGCGAAATTACGAAATTGCGAAATTACGAGACGGAGAAAAAAAATTTTTTTCCAAAATTTACGCGATGATTTTTTTTTCGCCGTCGCTAAAAATTTCCTAAAATCCGTTAAAATTCTGTTATAATCCTTCAAATTCCGTTTGATCTCTTTATTCCTTCAAAATCCGTATAAAACGGACAAATTCGTATTTGTCCAAATTGTCCGTCATATTTAACCTGTCCGGGAGTATGGCCGTACATGTACGGCCATACCAAACTTTTCTCAAAGGAGTTTGGACGTACATGTACGGCCGATACAAAATATGATTTATGACACGATTTATATCAAAACATGTTAAAAACATGATTTATCGATATTTCGATAATTTTGATATAAATCATGTTTACTGGTGTAAATATCTTTGTTTATTCAAGAAAACATGTTGCTTATAGCATCGACTATAATATAAAAATTTAAAAGTAAAAAAAACAAAAACAAAAACAAATTCACTCCTCAGATACAGTTTTGTCCGGAGAAACTCACACCCAGACAGGTTAATATTCCGAGTTGCTTTTATTGGCCATATTTAAAGTTTAAATAAAACAATTTTGTAATGTTGGGTCTGGTAAATGTTATTCATTTGCAGCGACGGAAATAAATAATTTGTAAAAAAATCGGGAATCAAATCCTAACATAAAATCGTAAAAATACACAAACGTTTCTGTGTTTGCGCGTGTGGCGTGCTTTGTAAGTATGCGTGCATGTCGTACGTCGTAACACGTTACTCCGCTAGTCCAATAGTGTGCAGATTGTCTTACCCGACACTACGCCCCACTTAGGGCGCTTGTCCACTACCCGAAATTCCGTGTAATTTTACTGTCCGGCACGTCAGTTAGCGTTTTAAAATGACGATTGGCTTGGATTGGCTTGTGCTTTTGTCCATCTTTCTTCGGATCGGAGCTCTTGATCGGTGCGTGAACACGTTGCGCGTAAATTCGATCGTAAAATCGTCGTTTTAAAACGCAAACTGACGTGTCGGACGGACGGTAAAATTATTCCGTGTAGTGGACAAATGCCCTTACGATGTAGATAAAAGACGGATGCAATTTGAGGATTATTATTGTCAACAGAATCATTTCATTGAGATAAAAAGATGGATTGTAATTTGAGAATTATTATTGTCTACCATTGAGATAAGCAGGTGGACTGATTATGGGAGAGAATATACTTGAGAATTTTTATGGCCTACAGAAATAATTTCATTGAAATAATAAGAGAGATTATAACTACGTCGCCTACTTTCAAAATCCGCCAGATCCATATAAGTCGATTTTACAAAAAAAATCCAAATTCTCCGAATAACATTTATGTTTCAAAGATTTGTCTATCTTTATATAAAATATTTTAAAATAGAGAATTTTCCCATTTTTTGGAAAGTTTTTCAGTACTCAAAAAAAAACACGAGACACAAATTGATAATGACGTCATCTTAACTTTTGACCTATCTCCGCTCTCTGATTGACCGATATGGGTCAGAAGGCAAGTTTCAGGAATTTGAAATACAACGCTGTTTTTAAGTATTTTTTAGCGGGGTTTTCAAGTATTTAAAAATTTCGAACAATAAAAACCACAACTAGCATTCCGATAGAGTATTTATTTTAAAATCTTATAAAACTGGATCTAGCGGATTTTGAAAGTAGGCGACACAACTGAAGAATTATTATTGCTAAAGTAAATCATTTCACTGACTCATTGACTCTAATTACTAATTACTCAAGCTGATGGGATATTGTATTGAATTACTTTTAAAAATCGCCATAAAACCATCCGCATATGGTGCGGCGGCGCGGCTTGAATAATTTTATCTTAACATTTTTTATTTCCGCGCGGCGCCGCGGCTTTGAAATATTTTTATCATAACATTTTTTATTTGTTATAAATTTACTTAAATGTATTGGCACTTTTTCGTACGGGACAAAAGTGATTTTGTTATACATAATAACGGGATTTCGTTATATAAATGCATTTTTGTATGAAAAATTAGTTTTAGGGAATAAATTCGTTTTTTTTTTTCGATATACGTCATTTTTCGATATATCGCGATTACTTATATCGCGATTCTACTGTATGTCCAAAATTAAACACGGTTATTGGAATGAATTCTAATTTTCATTACA
Organism: Brachycentrus maculatus; assembly: GCF_059751285.1. Classification (NCBI taxonomy): domain Eukaryota; kingdom Metazoa; phylum Arthropoda; class Insecta; order Trichoptera; family Brachycentridae; genus Brachycentrus; species Brachycentrus maculatus. The sequence goes on along the minus strand of NW_028281279.1, from coordinate 223,422 downwards.
TATGTATGATAATATGAGACGCGTTTCGTCTTATTAAGACATTCTCAAGAGTGTTTGAAAATATCTTAATAAGATGAAACGCGTCACATATTATCAAATATGTATATGCAAATTTCAAATGTCCGCCTCCGTGGTGTAATGGTCAGCGTGTTTAGCTACCGTGCTGGAGGTCCCTGGTTCGATTCACAGGGGGGCGAAAATAAATATTAGTGATTTTACACTGTAATATTTATTTAATATTACCCTGGACTGAAGCGCAAGAGTGATCACCTTGCCTTCATGTAAGTAATGATCCAGATAACACTGCGTCAATTTGATGCAGTGCCCTATACACCATTGGCTGCGGATAAGGGTTATAAGTAAGTAAGTATACGTAAATAAAAGTAGAATTAAATCCAATAACCGTGTTTAATTTTGGATATATTACCCAACAATACAAAATTGATTTATAAATGGTTTTGTCTGATGCTCTCAGTGTCGCTTGAAAAGAATTGAACCTTTGCAGAGAAAAATGGTTAAAATGTACAAACATTTCCAGAAGACATCCTCTGTACGGCTGTCAATTTGATGATGGGAGAGACGAGGCTGGATAGATCAGATCTGCCGCGGATGTCGGAACTGGGTTCGCAAAATGAATGGCTGCTTTTCTTCAATGACAGTGGAGTGGAATCGGGCGGCGCAGCCTTCTGACCGAGTGGTAAATCATCTTCCCCTGAAAATAAAGCCACAAAATTTCAAAGCCTAATTAAATACAGTGAAACCTCTATCTATCGTTTTTAAAGGGACCCATTGAAATAAACTACAAACGCGGGAAAACAATGAATGCGGGATAAAGAAGTCAATACACAAGGAGATACGATCGAGTAAAGATACCGTCCTCCCAATCTGCATAACCATTCGTAGGTGGAAATTTCAAGAATACAAGTTTTAGATGTTAATAAATGTATTTATTAAAAAAAAAATACAAAGTTGAACAGAACCCAAAGATCTTCAGACCTCTTCTGCTGTATCCATCACACAAGCTTTCGATAGTCTGTATCCCACACGTTGAAATATTGTCGTCGAATGTAACAAAATTGAGAAAATAAAAAAAAAGTAAAAAAACAGACAAATTATATAAATTATGTAGCATAATTCAAATGATGAATGCGGTAAAATGGTGGATAGAAACGATCGATGCGATCTATTTTTGTATGAAGTGAATTTGGGGTAGAAGAAATAAACGACACATCCGGGAAAACGATTATTCGAGGAACGATAGATAGAGGTTTCACTGTACCTAGTTTCCGTTTAAACCAAAAGTTAATGTTGAAGTTAACCAAAAGGGATTTTTTTTCATGTAACGCGGTGGAACGGCATTCTGGCATCATTTTTTACGGATATTTTTTTAAATTTTCTAAATCAATTAGACGAAATAATGTCTATAAGATCAAGAGCATTACATCGCCATATTGCGAATGTGGACAAGATGTAGGGGATGCAAACTATACGTTCTTTCAGTGTCCGCTGACAACAGAGAAGGAGAACTTTCTAAATAGCTTAACACGGGCAGGAATCCAACTCCCCACCCAAGTATGCACCCTTCTTTCTGAACCTAATTCTAGAATTGCGGGCATAATTTCTAAAATGATAAAGCTAAACGCATTTAAACTATGAAATTTTGTATTAATTGTTATTATTATTTTGTATTAAAATAATACTAGACTCTGCCAGAAACATCTTTTCACTGGGTGAATGTTTGTGCTTACTTAATTACGATCTATATTTACAACATTTTGAGTGTGTCCAAATACTTGTTATATACGTTGTGATAGTGATATAATGAAAGAATGCAAGGCTGAGATAAGCATTATCGACAAAATTCAGAAAGGTGTATTGAGATGGTTTGGGCACGTGACTCGAACGAGTGAAGAAAGGAAGTTGAACAAATTTATGAGGCGAATGTGGTTGGTAATAGAAGCAGAGGAAGATCGATCAAAACTTGGCATGATCAAGTATTTCAAATACTTGAAAGTGGTCTAGTCAGGAGTCGGAATAATCAGCGTGTATGTGTGAGAAGATGCAGTCGAAGTGCGTTTCTCTAAGATAAATGGGCAGCAAAATGTTGTATGATAGATGTTCGAATGGTGATATAAGGAAAGATTGCAAGGGTGAGATAAGCGTTATTGACAAAATTCAGTAAGGTATATTGAGATAGTTTGAGCATGTGAATCGAATGGAGTTTGATATATCACTCACTCCTTTCAACAACGTCATATATCAAAAAACTTGATTTTTCAGGAGATCGTTTTTAAAGTTTAAAAATATAGTGCAATGTATTAAAAATAAATATGAAGCCACTTATTGAACTTTTTACTGTGCAATAAATCTTTTTAAGTTAAACGTGAAGGTTTTTTTCTCAATTTGAAAAATATTTAGTTTATTTAAAAAAATAATTAAACAATACCTTTTCTTCAAAATTAAAAAACGACACTTTCTGTCCTGTAGCGGGTAAATATTATGTTAAAAATATGCCGCTTTTGCTGGGATAGAGTATATTTTCTGAGCATTCCGAAAATATGCACAACTGAAAATTGACGATTTTTGATTTATGATGTTCTTGAAAGGAGTGAGCGATATGAGCACCACACTGTCACGAACTGTGAGATAAACACGCGTTGACCACAGTCGGAGATGTCACAGAGTGTGTGCCAACGGCGGGTAAGAGTCAAAAGAAGAATGGAAATATTTTGACTTACAATCTAATGAAAAGCTGGTGTCATTCTTCGGAACATCTTGGCTTTCAAATATGTCTTCAGACTGTGTGGATTTTAGACTCCTTTCTTTTTTCATCGGTGTACTTAAAATGTCATCATTTTTAATTTGATCGATGTCAAGTTCGTTTAGTAAAGATTCTTTCACCGGTTCATCACTCTTAGAAATTGTCTCATCATCAGAGCTATCAGAGTCGGCAGGTTTGATGATTCTAGTTAAAGGTTTTTTTCCTTGAGTAGATTCTTCTAATTCATCTTCAGAATTATCGGTGGTACTGTCTTCATCTTCATCAGCTGAACCAGCGTCTTCATCGTCATCAACCTCCGCTTCTTCATCGAGAAATCCACATTTATCTTTAGTTTTATCCGGTTTCGTTAATATCACATCATTTTCTTCCGGTTCAGACTCTTCTTCTGATTCACTACTGTCTTTTTCTTCATCATCCTTTTCAGCTTCATCTCCTTTTCCGCAAGTTTCCAATTCTTCTTTCTCTAACATTTCTTCACAATCTGAGAGATTATCATTTTCTTCTTTCTTCTTTAACGCCATTTCCTCCAATCTCTTTGTCCATTCTTGCGTCCGTTGGTCGGTCATTTTGTCTTCCAGATCCCGTTTTAATTTCAGAAGTGAAGATCCCGGTTGGATTCTACAAAATAAATAATAAGAATTAGTCGCACCGAGTGTAGGAGTCAAGAGGCTTTATTGTTGATGCTAAAAAGTATCTTTCATAGTTTTTAAATAAAATATACTTTATAGAAGATTCTTAAAAATTTTACTGGTAGCTATAGGTTATTTGTACCATATGTTATACCAGGGATGGCAAACCTACGGGACGCGAGACAATTTTTTCAATTTTTTGTTTTGTTTTTCAAGAGAGGTCCGAATCTGGATTATAATCACAAACATGAAAAACGCTAGAAAACATCCTATTGATTTTATTATTTTAGCTTATAACTTGACCAGTTAATTTATTTACAACGTTTTGAGTGTGTCCAAATACTTGTTCACAAAATCTGGATTATCTCCAATTACAGGAGTTATTTTTTTTTAAATCTCAACACAGATGAAATTCAACTATGTTGAGATGTCACATAAACATCATACAAAAATAACTTGGATAAAAATAATCGGAGATAATTCAGATTTTCGAACAAGTATTTGGACACACTCAAAATGTTGATGGGATACACATGACACAAGTGAAAAAGCTCGGGGTGAAGTTCATCGGTGCTACATATATGGGAAAGGAAATGGAGGAAGAATAGTGGGTATGTTTTATAAAGAAGAGGAAATGGAGAACAGTAGCAATAGCTAGTGCCCTCACAGTTGCATGGACGGTTGCTACTTGTACGATTAAATGTATACGGCTGCGTAGTTTCTTACCTGCGTTCTTTCTCCCGTTCAATTTCTTCCGGAGTTTTCATTGCCGCATGGATGAGGAATTTTTTCTTCAACAGCTCCACACCGGATTGCACTTCTCCAGATATTAGATCAATAAAACAACCCGGTGATCCGGTTAATTTTGGTTTGAGCGTAGGAAGGGGAACACTGCATGAAATGTTCTGCGAAGATGTTGAGGGTTCGGGATATCCTGTAAAAATAATTGACAATTCGTAGAATGGATAGATAGGCGATATGCAATATCTTGCTTATCGCCATAAAGCAATATCGTCTGACCAATCAAAATGTCAACAACGTCATATATCAAAAATCGTCAATTTTCAGTTGTGCATGTATTCGGAATGCCCAGAAAATGTACTATATCCCAACAAAAGTGGCATATTTTTAACTTAATATTTACCAGCTACAGGGCAGAAAGTGTTGTTTTTGCATTTTGAAGAAAAGGTATTAAACAAATATTATTATATTATAATTTTTTTTTCTTCGTAATATACTAAATATTTTTCAAATGGAGAAAAAACCTTCAGGTTTTACCTAAAAAGATCTGTTGCACAGTAAAAAGTTGAATAAGTGGCTTGATATTTATTTTTAATACATTTTATTATAGTTTTTTTGATTTATGACGTTGTTGAAAGGAGTGAGCAATTTATGGTATGGAAAATTGCTTACCATCAGATTGAGTTTTACAGTGGGGAACTAGTGAGTCGATTCCGGAGTGATCATTACAGGAAAATAATTCTCTATCATCCTTCTCATTGCTACTTTTTCCATTAACATAATCCACTTCATTAAAATTAATTTCTGTGTCCATTTCAACATCACTTTGAATTGTGTCAGGTGAATTGTTTGTGATTACAATAGAACAAGTTTTATTATCATCGTGGACTTTATTTGAATTGATGCTGGGATCTGTAATGATACCAGTTTCTGTGCTGGTAGATCTATTAGTTTCTTGAATCTTCTCAGAATTCTTCATCTCGTCATCGGCGTCGTATGAAGACTCCCGAGGAATATCAGCTACACCATTAGTGATGCTGTCCTCTGTTGAATCAGTTTTTTCTTCTTTTTCGAAGGTATTCAATAAATTTTTACAGGCATTTAAAATTTGAATAGGTGTATCTATCTCCGACATATGATGATTTTCTGGCGCTTGGGAATCTTCCTCTACAGTTTTATTACTTTCAATCGCAGTTTCAATATTATTTTGAGCTTCAGCCTCATCAGATTCACTTTCGCTCTTACACAGTTCTAACATATCTTTTTCACGTTCTTTTAATTGTTTCCTGGAAAGAAACGGAGAAAATTATTATAGTTTCTCAAATTTTTTAACTATGTATATATATATATATATATATATATATACATATATATATATATATATATATATATATATATATATATATATATATATATATATATATATATATATATATATATATATATACATATAAATACATATATCGTAGTCGTACAGGAGAAAGTGACCAACTACCAAAACGTAAAATGTTCAGGAGGGCCATTAAAATCACTTTTGCTTGGCAAGAAAATAAACATCAATGCAGTTAGTCATTTTTAACATGTCAGTATGAATAAACTTCCAAGTTTAAAATCGCTTTGAGATTTTTTCAGGGCAATATTAAGCTAGTGGATATCAAAATAGTCAATGTTTTTGTAAAAAATGCACTTGGTCACTTTCTCCTGTATGACTACGATATATGTATATTGATTTAAAAAATCATACACATAGTTAACATATTTTTTACAGTGACCTACCAAGCCACCTTATTTGTCTTGTCGGTGGAGTTCTTATTACATACATTTTGTGCTGTGGTCCCGTGGTTAGTGTTGTGAACTCTTAAGTCAGAGTTTCTCGGTTCGAGCCCACTCTACCACAATTTGATACCTATTTCTAATAATGAGCCGCTTAGGCTCACAGAAATAGTATGAATTTGAAATATTTGTGTAAAAAATAAAAACACAAATATTTCTCTTTAAAAAACAAAAAAAAACATACTCATAATTTTTTAGCTGGTCTTCGTTCATTTTGAAGCCGAGTTTCTTATTTCCAGGAACGAGAGTGATTTTCTTCTTGGCCAGAATATCCCTCAGGGACACTTGCTTGGGTCGGTGGTACGGCAAGGAGACCTCCTTTTCTCGGAGCATTCTACTCGACTCACTTTTAATTTTATGCATCTGTTCCATAGCTTGTTTTGCTGACATCTACAAAATAAAATTTGATCTGGTTAATTTATACAAATATATGAAAAAAAATTGAAATTTTTATTGTTTTATAAAAACATATTTAAATAAAACAAAATAGTAAATATACAATACATTTCAATATATAACGTTTCTATAACAAAATAGTAAATATACAATACATTTCAATATATAACGTTTCTACCTCTCCACACTGGTCGTTTGGACCGATTTAGGAAGAAACAAATATTTTTTCAACATCGTTAATAAAATCTAATAAAAATCTCTATTATTAAAGGTCCGCCTCCGTAGTGTAATGGTCAGCACGCTCGGCTACCGTTCTGGAGGTCCTGGGTTCGATTCCCAAGGGGGGTAAAATAAATTTAAGTGATTTTTTCACTGTAATATTTATTCAATATTACCCAGGACTGTTACCTGGAGCGGAGGGCTGATCACCTTTCCTTCATGTGTAAACGATCAACATAACACTGCGTTTATATGACGCAGTGCCCTATGCACCATTGGGGTGCGGATAAGGGTTTTATTATTTATTATTATTATTATTAAAAACATATCAATGTATTAAATACAAATGTCGAAACTGATAACGATGTTATTGGTGATGTTTGGCAACGTTACAAAGTAAAGCAAAAGTGATTCACCAATATTTCCTTTCGAATTGTTATTTAAAAGGTCAAAGTGTTCGGATCTGTATAATTATTTCTAGTGATAAAAGTATTTTTTTTCTAAATGGATATCATTGATGAAAGTATGTACTATTATGAACTAAGATTTTCAGTTTTATAACTTTTAATGAAATGTTTTAAAATCGACCTAACAAGAAGGTATATATTTTATTTTATTTTCTTTTTTTGGATCACATTCATTTAGAGATTAGAAAAAAGTTCATCAAAGTTATGTGCGGATACTTCTCTATATTATTTTTCAATTATTTTTCAATATATAAAATTTGGACACCGAGACCCACCGAACGATTAGAAAATGTAATATTTCTTACGTTACTTCCAGGTAGCCGAGCGGGTCATTCTGATGGGAGAGTAGTTATAACTCGCAGTGAGTTATTTTTAATGTTAAACCCAAACAATATGTCAAGATTCTCGCCTAAGAAATGTAATAAGCAACTACTGACTTACGTTGTCAGCAAGTTAGGATATAACGAATGTGATTGCAAGGCCATGTAATCCTGCATCATTGGAGTTCGGATTATCGACTTTGCACGCACAAATTCGATTCTCCGAGTGCCTTTTACATATTGCATATCGCTTAGAAATAAAAAATGACAACCACGAGATAAAGAAGGAAAAGATAATTTAGCCAGGAGAAAACAGACGATAACTTCTGTTTTCTAATGTAATAATAATAATAAAACCCTTATCCGCACCGAATGGTGCATAGGGCACTGCGTCATATAAACGCAGTGTTATCTTGATCGTTTACACATGAAGGAAAGGTGATCAGCCTTCCGCTTCAGGTACCAGTCCAGGGTAATATTGAATAAATATTACAGTGAAAAAATCACTTATATTTATTTTACCCCCCCCTTGGGAATCGAACCCGGGACCTTCAGAGCGGTAGCCGAGCGTGCTGACCATTACACTACAGAGGCGGACATTAGTATTATCCATTTAAATTCCAAGCTTACATCTTTGTCACTCGTATCTATTACAACAGTATGTGGAGCAGAGGACAAAATATTTTTTTTCCAATTGGAATGTAACTGTCTACCTAGATTTTTTTTTGAAATTTTGGGGGACCGGAAAGGGTTAATGGGGGAGGAGGAAGTAGCAGAGCAACAATCTTCTAGCACAATTAGAGAAATGCTGAAAGCATGGGAAATCATACGTTAAGAAGCATCACTTTAGTAAAGATGTGCTACAAATTTATTAAATGACACATTTTTGCCAAATGTTTAAGCGACAGCAAAAACAAATATCGCTCACTCCTTTCAAGAACGTCATAAATCAAAAAACTTCAAGAGAGTGTTATTAAAGTTTAAAAATAAAGTACAATGTATTAAAAATAAATATCAAGCCACTTATTGAATTTTTTACTGTGCAACAGATCTTTTTAGGTAAAACCTGAAGGTTTTTTCTCCATTTGAACGTCATAAATAAAAAATCGTCTATTTTCAGTTGTGCATGTTTTTGGAATGCCCAGAAAATGTACTATATCCCAGCAAAAGTGGCATATATTTAACTTAATATTTACCCGCTACAGGGCAGAAAGTGTTGTTTTTGCATTTTGAAGAAACGGTTTTGTTTATTTTTTTTTTTAAATATACTAAATATTTTTCAAATGGAGAAAAAAACCTTCAAGTTTTACCTAAAAACATCGGTTGCACAGCAAAAAGATCAATGAGTGGCTTGATATTTATTTTTAATACATTGTATTATATTTTTAAACTTTAAAAACCTTCTCCGGAAAAATCAAGTTTTTTGATTTATGACGTTCTTGAAAGGAGTGAGCGAATTATGTTATGAGAGGTTCCACTGTATGGTCAAAAGAACTGTAAATAAGAAGTACGTACCCTTTGAACTTTTTCTTCTTTTATCACTGATTTCTTAGTACCCTTTTTAGATCCCCGACTTGCAGGCTCTCTGTCACTTAGACTACCATTACACCTCTCCTCTTCACTAACACATGCTTTCTTCTCATCTTCGGAGCTCTCTGAGTCATATAAATTGGAAATAGTCGATTTCAGAGATTGTGTCACCAAATCCATTGATTCATTAACCACACTGTCATTTTTATTCGGAGATGTTTTAGATTTAAACTTATTTTTGAACTTTTCAGCAAATTTATTCCTCTTATCTTTGATTCTGCTCGACAGTACTTTATTTTCAGTATCAGAATCACCAGATTGATCTGTGTCACTATCAGGTTGTCTGACAATCCTTTTCTTATTTCTTATTGGCGAAGATTTTTCACTTTTTTTAGAGGAATTATCAGAGTTATCATTTATCTTTGGATCTTCATATTTTCCTGTTGATGTTTCCGATTCGTCATCGCTGTCGACAAAATGGTGATTTTTGGATTTGGAAATGGTTTTCGACATTGTAAATATTTCGTCATCACTCTCACTTTCGTCTGATTTATTTTTCGCACGTAAAGAATAGTCAGATTTGCGTAGAGGATTATCAACATCTTTCGTAATTTCTTCGGAAAATAGAGCGGGATCCGTTTCGGATAATTCAGTCATTTTGCATAATAAATATCTCTTATTAAATAAACATAGTGTAATTTAATTTGAAATAATTATTTGTTATGAATTCCTTTCCGCGAAATCACACCAAAATAAAATCGGTAACAGACACAAATCATGCGGCAGTAACAAACTTGACAGAACTGTCAACTTTGCCGCCAAAACAATTGTATTGCCAGTATTGGGTAAAGAAATTACCAATTAAACATATCTGTATGAAAAAATCGATTATCCAATTTGTCCATAAAATATCGTTATAGGTACAAGGTGGATTTGTAATGATTACGAATCATGGTTCTGTAACTTTAATTTCAATGAGAGTAGTTTCTCTTGTATTGTTTTACAAAAATATTAGTAATATTAGTATAAAACCACTCACCGAGATTTTTTTATTTACCGGTTTCGAGACCTACCCGTCTCTTCGTCAGGACAATCATGCAAACAATACTACACGTCACTACCATAGCACTATTCACACTTATAATTTTTCTTTCAAACCCTTATCCGCACCCGATAGTGAATAGGGCACTGCATCATATAATATAATTGGATATATTACAACCTATGAGTATAGGCAATATAATTGGATATATTTAATCTTAGCTTGAGCCATAAAAAGATGGAAAGACGTGGAGGCGCTATGCTTCTATAGCTCGTCGATCATATTTGGGACTATGAAATTGTAATAGTTTGCAACGGGCATACTGAGTTGTGACGTATTCATGATGCGGCGAGTTATGATTATTGTACAAATAGACCGTGCTGTTTAAATCACGAAGCTCTTCCCGAACACTACCGAACTTAGTCGAACACTATCCAAATACCCTCTTATTTGATTTCAAATATAAAAAATAATATTAAAGTTTTCGCTATATAATAAGTAAGTCGTTAGTCTGTTGTTTTCGTATCGGCCGTTAGACGTGCAAATATTTACGGAAAATTGTGAATTTATTTTTTACAAAAGTTGCCACAACTCATAGTGACTCATAGTCTGTGGTTATTCAAACTGGTTCTGGAAAGTAACCGAGTGATAGTATTTTTTGTGGTTGATGGTACTTTTTTTTTATCAATTTCCGCGAAATACAGTCATGTTATCTACAGAGTGATAATATATATTTTTTCTTCATTCTGTGATGAAGTTTTTGGCCGAAAATAACGCAGGTATGTCATAACAATAATATAACATAATTGTAAGTTAAATATATTTAAAAAACGTTTTCAATTCAAGCCTAATAATTCATATGAATGTTCCAGTATATTCAATTGGTTTGTATGGAGTATTGGGAAAATTGAGATTTGAAAAAAATAAGCAGAGTAAAAAAATGGATAGCATTTGAGGCGGGAGAATCGATAGCCAGCAAATTAATTTCTTCGAACCCAGGTAACATTTAACGTAATTGTTTTTTTTTGTTTAAAATACCGTTTTTGTATTGATTTTTTTTCTTTGAAAAAAAAATATGGTTTTGAAAAGCCAACAGTTATTGATCGTTAAGGAGTTAATTTTTTGTTTCAAAATATAAGTATGAGTATTCTAAAAACAAAACGAAATACAATATATTTTCGAAAAAAAAATTGAGTGTGAAGTAACGTTCGGCTCTCAGCGCAGCCGGCCGCCAACTGAATTCTATTATTGCACGTAAAGCCTTAAAACACCGTTGTTACTTAAAAAATAAGTTTTTCTTCAAAATAAATATATGATTCTCTTTTCTGTCTATTTACCCAGACTGAGCCACAGCAACAGCTGTTTGAAAGCACAAAAAAATATATTTAAATAATTCAGTTATAATGACCGAATATTAGAGAAAAAGATTTTTTTTTTAAAAATATAAATAATGGGGAAAAAATTGAGTCAGTGAATTACTTCTTTGACACTAAACAAACCTTTTTATGGATCTATTTGTCAATTGTTTGTGTCATATTTGAACAAAAATATATATATAAATATACAATTAAACTGTATATATTACACTATATTAACAAATTATATCTAACAAAAATAATTTTAGAAAGTAAGAATGTTTATTTAAATGGCTAGTAATCTTTTTTATCAGGCATTGTTTATTTGATAATTCTGATCTTCAACTAGAATTGCACCTACTACTAATATCTATATAAAGCGAATAATCCAATAATCAATCGGTTGATCATAAAAATATGTATCATCATGTATGTATGTAGGATTGTGCATGTTTGTGTGTGTAAATGTCTCTTCACACACCTGAATGTGTGTTTGTGAAAATGTTACGGTCTGTGCAATGTTCTCATATCAAATCTATAATTTTCCACGAATACAATTACAGGACATCGAAGTATAAGGACATGGATCATTCTGACAAATATCTCGAAGTATACAAAACAATTAGTCGTAAAGATGTGGAAAGCTTAGTGAGTTTGGTCAAAGAATGGAGTAAGGAGATTTGTGAAGACGATATAGAATCTTTAATTGGAAGAGCTTACGAGGATCTGAAGTTGAACAATGTGAAACTTTCTGATGAGATGGAGTATGCAGTGTGTGAAAAGTTGGTGCAACTGCGCTTCTATATGCCCAGCAATTCAACAATTGATACCAACATAAGTGTAGAAGAAGTCAACAATCGTCTGAGATTGGTGTTGCGTGAGATAGATATTTTATTGATGGGTGGTCCAGTGGATGCCAAATTCCTGCATCGTATCAAGTTTGTAGCAAGCGGAATGTATATTCTGAAGCAGCAGATAAAACCCCGCTCTGCTCTTCCATGGGATGAAATGATCTTCTGCCTTGTCATGTTTGTGTCGATATACACCGTTCCTAAAACAATGAATGTATTCTACAAGTCTGTTCTTACTGTGAGCAAAGTCCTGGATAATCTGAGCAGCTTCAAAACTGCGCTGCAGCAAGTTCAGATGGCGAAGGAAGAGCAGGTTGTACGACGGAAGGTAGTAGCAGCTGTTCTGGAACAAGCTCCGTACTTGGCACAGCTGTATCAGGACTATAAGGAGGTTAGAGACGTATACTCGCTGGAGACCGTGAAGAGCTTCCTTGATGAGGATGTTCCTCTGCAAAGAGCACTGCAGGTAATTTAACCTCATTCTAGTTGGTAATCAGTGACATGTAAGGGTCACGGTGGCTACCTGGTTAAGTTTATTATGATAGCTTCCCAATAGTTGAACTAAGTTTAATAAATCTTTCTACTAATTGGGGGACTCCTCTCACACACTCATATCTGATTGGGTACAACACTCTCATATAATGTGTATGGGCATCTCACTATCTTCACTGCAGAACCTGCACCTTGTATTAGAAGTGAGACTCGTACTTGTGAAGTCTTTATGTCTAGTTGGCGGTAATAGTTTTACTTGTAATATACCTCTTTTCATAGATATAACCAGTGATGGGATTGAACATTTTCAAGAACCGGTTCGCCCTTTAGGTACTATCTCTACCCCTCCCTATAAAAATAGTTTTTACATTTATTTGTTTTTTATTCTGCACATAAACAGATCATTCATATAACAATTGAAGATGCTCCAATTATAATAGTAGGTACAGATTTAAAAGTAATGTAACAATGTTGTAGAGCATAAATCATAATATATATATATATATATATATATATATATATATATATATATATATATATATATATATATATATATATATATATATATATATATATATATATATATATATATATATATATATATATATATATATATATATATATATATATATATATATATATATATATATATATATATATATATATATATAACGTGGTAATATTTTCCTTTTGAAAATTAAGTGTAAATAATATGTAAAGTGGGTGTATAATAATAAAATAAACAATGTGTTGCTTTGTAATTAAAGTTTATTCTTAATTTATCTTTATAATAATTTTTATATCTATCTATCTATCTATCTATCTGATTCTGACAGTTAATAATATTATCGGAAGTCTTTTGTTTAATTCTGAGCGACGCATGCGGCATCTGGTGGTAGAACTGTTTTATGTAGGTACTTTTTGTAAGTACTTAATAAAATGTATAGGTAGGTACCTAGTTATTTTATTACATCTCCCCCCTTGGGGAAGAAAATTCATAGTAAAATTTTCACTCGTCCTCCGGATCATCTTCTTGTAGTGAAGGGACTGGTATAAGTTTAGTGATATGATAAAGTTTTTTTTCTTTCTTTCTTTCTTTTTTCCTTCTTTTTTTCTTTCTTTTTTTTCTTTCTTGTTTTTTTTTTTTTCTTTCTTTTTTTTTCTTTTTTCCGTTCTTTTTTTTCTTTCTTTTTTTGTATTTTTTTTTTCTTCTTGACCCTTTTAAAGTAGACACAGTTTTTTTTCAATCCATTTGTTTTTTTCTTTTGAATTCCTTCATTTTTATTCAGATCTCTTAAAGTATCTTCTAATATAACCAAATGTACAACTTTTAATTGTTCATCTGCATTTTCATTCGATTCTAAAACTGGATTCCTGCTTAGACAATCTACTTCTAAATTCTTCTTTCCTGGAGTATATTTTATTTTATCTTTCGTAGAAGTTTTTTCTACTTTATTTTTATTTTCATTTTTCAAGCACTGTTTCTGTGTTTTTTGTATGTCTTTATTTTTATTCTGATCTTTTAAATTATCTTCTAATTTAACCAAATTTACAACTTTTAATTGTTCATCTGCATTTTCATTCGATTTTGATACTGGATTCCTGCTTAGACAATCTACTTCTAATTTCTTCTTTCCTGGAGTATATTTTGTTTTATATTTTGTAGTATTTTTTTCTACTTTATTTTTATTTTCATTCTTCAAGCACTTTTTCTGTGTAATTTGTAAATCTTCATTTTTATTATTAATCTTATCATCCTCCTTTGTTTTAAACCAGCACCTTGCTTCAGAGTGATATCGAGTTCCCTTATTTAAATTTTCACAAATCTTACATGGACTTTTATCTTTAATTTTATCACTAGTTCTTAGATTTCCACGTCTTCTTTGATTATCTTCTAATCGTTTTCTTTGATCATCTTCTAATTTTTCTCTCTCACTCCGAACATATTGTAGTAATTGTTTTAATACATCTAATGTTTCATAATCCATTTCCAATTAACAAAATTGTCGTTTTATAACGTGGTAATATTTTCCTTTTGAAAATTAAGTGTAAATAATATGTAAAGTGGGTGTATAATAATAAAATAAACAATGTGTTGCTTTGTAATTAAAGTTTATTCTTAATTTATCTTTATAATAATTTTTATATCTATCTATCTATCTATCTATCTGATTCTGACAGTTAATAATATTATCGGAAGTCTTTTGTTTAATTCTGAGCGACGCATGCGGCATCTGGTGGTAGAACTGTTTTATGTAGGTACTTTTTGTAAGTACTTAATAAAATGTATAGGTAGGTACCTAGTTATTTTATTACATATATATATATATATATATATATATATATATATATATATATAATATATATATATATATATATACATATATATATATATATATATATATATATATATATATATATATATATATATATATATATATATATATATATATATATATATATATATATATATTTCATATCATTTTTTCTTTCAAACCCTTATCCGCACCCCAATGGTGTATAGGGCACTGCATCATATATACACAGTGTTATCTTGATAGTTAACACATGAAGGAAAGGTGATCAGCCCTCCGCTTCAGGTACCAGTCCAGGGTGATATTGAATAAATATTAGAGTGAAAAAATCACTTATATTTATTAAACCCTCCTCTGGGAATCGAACCTGGGACCTCCAGAACGGTAGCCGAGCGTGCTGACCATTACACTACGGAGGCGGACAGATATATACATATATATATATAAGCTCTGTAACAAAGTAGGTATCTACATCCTACATGAAATAACTATGATATAACTACTATAATTTTTTTTATTTAAATCAGTCAGTTTTATTTAAATACTTCCAAATCGCCTTTTGGTTGTCGTCTTCATACTTTGATTTTCCTTTTTTAATCCTAGTGTCATCAGCTGTGTGGTTACATTTTCTTAACCAAGTTTGTACTGATGGAACTGGGTCCCAGGTATCTAATGGGAGACCATCAAATCAATCGTCATCAAATTAGCTACATTATTAATATTCAGGCGACTTCTTTTATCTGAATACATAATATTCATTGCAGAAAATCCTCTTTCTGTCTCTGCAGAACTGATTATCTGTTTACCTTTTTGGATAAATCTTGGAATCTCGAGATTATGTTGATTTCTCAAAACATTCTCTTTGTACTACTTACAACAATAAAAAATACTCACAAAAAAATATAAGTAATGTTCATAAATTAAAAAGACATGTAAAAAGCTAATGAAAAAGCTTCAAATGGCAGTCGGTACGCTCCGACACAAAGATATAGAAAGATAGAAAGAAAATGACAGTGTACAAAATGGTACATTGTTGTTCAAGCACATCCAATCATGTACTATCCAATATGCACCCTTTTATAAAGAGCAACTGCGTTTCTCAACCACTATGAGTTATGAAAAAGGCGCCTGATTTTCTATCGCATTTTTTTATGTATTGAATGTTCTTCTGGCCCTGTGTAAGACCGGCAAGTTATAGAAAGGAAAACATTGTTTACTTGTACATTTTTTGAAGCGTATATCTTTCACAATATTCTTTTTACTAAGTGCAATAAGTCAACTGAATTTTCCACTATTTTTTTTCATCTCTCCAAGCAAAAGCACTACATTAAATCAGGAAGAATGATCATACTGAATACTTTGGTCTGATTGTAAAAGGCACTATTTTAATAATCAATTAATTGTACATATTTATTATTGTAGGTACTCGGTGAACAACTCAAGGATACGTTGGAGTCTCCCAACATTTCTTCGTCCCCTCCAGATTACTTCCTAAAGAACTTTCGGCCACTTCTCACCAAGTTACGTGACTCCCTTTCTCATGCCCATACTTTTACTTTCAAGGAAGACACTATGGCTTATTGCAACATCCAAAATGACGTCAAAAAGATGAAAATCGTGATCTCACGCTGGCTCTACTCTATACAAATAGACAAACTCAAACAGGCATTGGAGAAAATAACGGAGACTGAAGATGTAGATGAAATAAATAAAATTGTTGATGATTTTGAGGATATATTTGTTGTAGGCAAAATGGACGCTATGATATTGGATCATAACACAAAAGAGCAGATCCAATTAGAAACACTTCTGGAAGAAATTTGTCTGAATGTTCACGATAAAACTGATTATGAGGACAAGTTATTACAGCAAATAAACAAGATTATCTATCACTCGAAAGATATACAAAGTGTTCTTCGAGAATACTCTTTGGGTTTGGGAATGCTAAGGGCATTTTGCGAATACGTTTACCAGGATAGATTTTATAGAATAAGAGAAAATGGCATTGTCCAAATCAGAATCACCGCTCTTGAGATCCTGAAGAGGCTCAAACCGAACTGTGCGAAGTTTTTAAATTACGATGTTTGCGAAAAGTTGGGAAATTTGATGATAGAATTTTACGAAAGTGTTCGATCTAGGATGGAAGATGGGGGAGACCACTTAGAACAAATCATTATAAAAATGCATAGTATATTTTCCTATGAAAATAACAGCACACGTTGGATTGACGAATACAAAGAACAACTGAGTAAGCACAAAATTTTAAAACCAAAATCAGGTAAAAGAAAGAAACCTCTGGAGAATGGTCAGATAAACACTACTAAAGAAGGGGTTGGTCAGAAAAAGAAAGAACCATTTACAATACAAACCATTTACGAAACATGGGAGGATTTGGGGACAGAGACTAATATGAAGGAAGAAGATGTTAAAAAGACGATTAACTACACAGAATCACCGACAACTAGTAATATAGTCAATAAATTACTAGATGATAAATTGGTTAAGCTGAGGGCAGTTTTGTCCAAATCAGAAAACAACCTTTCATCTATAATAAAGAGTAAAAGTGACAGGTCCAAGATAGAGATAGTAGTCCTCGATATAATGTCTGATCTGGAGATAGCCAAGTGTCTGGTGGGGAATATCTTGTTCATAGAAGAAGTCGCTCCCGTGCTGACCGGTAGAGGTCTACGTAACTACTTGGCACACGGCAATCCTTTATTGGATACATTCTTTACAGACCCATTTATCTCTGTATTTCATAGCGCCAAAATACTGGCAGAAAGTACAATCACCTATGGCCAGAAATTTGGGAAAATCGTTCGTAATGATTTGGATAAACTAGAAAGCAAATATAGAAGAGATTTAGAAATTCTTAACATGCAAGAAAATATGTGTAAGGCATTGAAAGATGGAAATCTCGAAGATTTGAAACAATGTCTCGAGTCAGGAGCCGAAGTCAATTTCAGAAATCTCAAATTACAAACTACTTTGCATCTCGCAGCAAGCGGAACCAATCTAAACATGGTCAAGTATTTGGTTTTAGAGAAAAAAGTCAATCCGCACATGAAGGATGCTTTCGGACAGACTCCCTTACACACTGCGGCCTCTCACGGGCGAAGTGACATAGTACACTACTTGGTAAAAGATGTAGGTTTGCTCATAAGCGAACCTGATCAAATTAAAAGAACACCATTGCATCTTGCTGCTCAAAATGGTAAACTCGAATCTGTTAAAGTGTTAATAAATCTCGGAGCCAGCGTCACCGCCAAAAGCAAGCATGATATTCAACCTTTACAAATGGCAGCCAAAAACAACCATATCGAAGTGGTAAAACTGTTGCTTACATGTGAAGATGTAGATATCCACTGTTGCGAGACTGACACCGGTGTATCAGCGATTCATAATGCAGTAGAATTTGGTCATTTGGAGATGGTTGAATTGTTGCTAGATCACGGTGCTAACCCCAATGCTAAATGTAGAGACTCAGAAAGGCCCTTGCATTTTGCGGCTTGTCACGGTCATTTGGAGATAATGAAAGTTTTGATAAAAAGGGGTGCGAAGATCAACTTAAAGTCAGGAATTTCGGGGCAAACACCGCTGAGCTACGCCATAACTGGAAAGGAAACCGATTATACCGATATGGTGAAATTTCTTCTCGATAGTGGAGCATCCGTCACAGAAACAGATAGTATATCTTCTCAGACAATTCTTCACGCTGCAGCCTTTAGGGACAATACAGACGTTGTTCGACATATAGTTGAAAACGGCGCCGATGTGAATGCGACCAGAAATAATGGTATGACCCCCGTCATGTGCGCAGCTGCAAAGGGGCTCTCAGGAAATGTGAAATATTTGGTAAAACAAGGCGCAGATGTCAGTATAACAGATGAAGTCGGGTTTACAGTTCTGCATCATGCAACTATGGGAGGTTTCAACACCATTGTTAAAATGTTAATAAGCAAAGGAATCGACGTTGATTATAAAAATATAGATTTATTAACTCCTCTACACTTGGCTGTAATAAACGGACACCTGGATGTTACTCAGACACTATTGTCAGAGGGAGCCCAAGTAAATAGTGCTTGTAAAGCTGGATGGACCGCGTTACATTTCAGTGCCACTTATGGCTACGCGGAAATAGCCCGAGTCTTGATCTCCAATGGAGCTGATGCCAATAATTCATCCAATGAGATGAAATTGACTCCACTGCACATGGCGGTGTCTGAGCCATATGCGGATGAAACGATTCAAATTCTGATAGAGAGTGGGGTAGACATCAATGTCGAAGCTCACGATCAGAGAACTCCGTTGCTTCGAGCCTGTATATACGGACACAAGGAAGTGATTATGTATTTAATTAAACAAAATGCTAATGTTAACGCTGTTACAGAAGAAGGATATACTCCGTTAATTGTTGCCGCTGAAAATAACCACTTGGATATTGTGAAAATTCTTCTCGAGTGTGGAGCCGATGTGAATGCAGAAAAGGAAGACGGAGATACAGCATTGTGCATAGCTGCCAAGTACAACAACAAAGAATTACTAGAGGTATTGATGGGCAGCGGAGCAGATGTGAATGCGCCGGAAGGAAAACCTCTGGCGCTTGCCATCAAAGGCGGTCACAGGATCATTATTGAAACCCTTATGAACAATAAAAAAATCAATTTCAATATTTTCAAAGACCCTGTTGGAGATACATTACTGCATCTGGCAGCTCGTAATGGAAACTGGATCATAGGGAGAGAATGCATCAAAAAGGGAGCAGAAGTAAATTGTCCAAATTACGGCGGATTTACACCTTTATCGGTGGCCATTCGTGAGGACCACAAAGAGTTTGTTGATTTGCTACTTTCGAACGGAGCGATACCGAGTAACTTAGATCTTCATTCGCCCGCTAGGAACGGGATGGGCGATATTGTGGAGAGTTTACTTCGCGCTGGGGCTAGAAGTGTCAGACGCAAAGACATGTTAAACCGCTCGGCTGTGGAACTAGCCGTTGCTAACGGATACCTGGATATAGTGCGTTTGTTCTTTCAGTATCAAGACATTGATGTAAATGAAGAAGATGAAATGTATTGTACAATGCTTCATGCTGCAGCTCACCAAAGCCATATCCATGTTATAGAATATTTGTTAGATAAAGGAGCGGATAGAGATTGTAGGAATAAGGTGGGACTTAAGCCGATACACATGGCTATCAACCAAGGACATCTCCCGGTGATTGAATATTTTCTGGATTTGGGAATGAGTGTAAACGATGTTGATCATCAAGGTATAAGTTTATTGCATTACGCGGCGCACGTCGGGCAAGGAGAGGCCGCAGGGTTTCTGATTTCCCGCGGAACCGACATTAATGCCACCACAAGTATGCTACAGCGGCCGCTCCATCGTGCCGCCGTTCAAGGGAGCTCCGACACGGTCCGACGCCTCCTAGCAGCCGGGGCATGCTACAATACCCCAGACAGCACTGGAAAACGGCCTATAGACTATGCTACCGATGACCGAGTAATAGCTCTGCTAAACTCTACCGATCTATTGTTTTCGGCGATTATGAGTGGCGATGCTTCCGCGGTCGAACTGCTTATGACTGAGGGAGCTTCTGCGGGTGCCAAAACATGCGAGGGTTTAACCCCTCTTCATGTAGCTGTCAGACAAGGTGACCTAAAAGTCTGTAATATTCTTCTCAAATGTGATGCAGACCCCAATGCCTTCGATGAAGAAAATAGAACCCCGTTGCACTACTCTGCCGAAATATCCCGATACGACATTACTAGATCCCTTTTATCCAATGGAGCTATATTCCAAGTAGTAGACAAATCAGGGAATACTCCAATAGATTTGACAACGCGTGAAGATATCAAAGACCTGATTGAATTTGTGGCTCGATCTTTCAAAAAAGTACAAAATGGCGATATTAGTGTGATCGATGACCTTCAAAGGACTGAAGATGTAATGGCGGTGAAAGCAGTCATGAGAGCGAAGAATAATAAAAGTAATTCAATAGTGGTTGTAGCCTTGCATGAACAATTTCCTCAAGTTGAAGTATTGCAAAGTATATTGCAAAAAAACTTGTCTTCTAAAAAACATGTCGTCGATATGCTGATTTTTAAGGAACGGTACGACGATGCTCTCTGTCTGCTAAAAATACTTCTGAAAGAAACGAAGAACGCCTTGGGCGAAGACAATCCGGCGGTATTTCAATATTTAGAAGATATTGCTTTCGTACTCTTGAACCAATCGCGGTATTCAGAAGCCTTAGATCTACAAAGAAAAATCTATGAAAAAAGAAGGAACACACTAGGGGAAAAAAATAGTGAGACTCTTAGGACAAAAGTTAGTATTGCACAAATACTGAAAGTACAGGCAAAATACGAAGAAGCCCTGAATATATACGAAGAGGTCTTCGTGGAGCAGAAAAACCGATTGGGAGAGGATCACTTGGACACTCTTTATACCAGGATGCACAAAGCTACAGCACTAGCCTGTTTGAAGAGATACAAAGAGGCTTTGAGTCTGAATAACCAGACATACAATATTTGCTTAAAAGTTTGTCCAAAACATCCCTTGACGTCCAGCGTCCTCGGAAACTCAGCGAGCTTCATGTGCAGCCAAGGGAGGTACGGTGAATCATTGTTGATATTTCAACAGGTCTACGAGGATAAGAAACTAGCTTTGGGGCAGCACCATTCGGAGACATTGAGAGCTATGCACAACATGGCCACAGCGCTCGCGGGACAAAACCGACTCCAAGAAGCTTTAGAACTATTCAATACTGTACGCGGATATCAGAAGACATATTTGGGCCCAGAACACTTTCACACCCTCGAAACGGAGAAGAAAATCTCAGCAGTATTATGTTTACAACAAAAGGGTGTCGAAGCCATGAACATGATCGTGAAAGGTCACAACCTGATGAAAACTACCTTGGGTTCTGATCATCCGGAAATATTAAATAGAGAGAAAATGATCAAAGAGATTAACGTTTCTCGATCAGGAAGAATCACAAATGATGAAGTGGATATTATGAAATCTGCGGCAAGTGGAAACATAAAACAAATAGAGCATCTGATTAAAAATGGATGTGATTTAAATTTACCCGATGTTAATGGTAGAACTGCCTTGTATATAGCAATATGCAATGGCCATGAAGACGTTGTCAAGTTGTTGTTAGATGATTGTGCAGATTCAACGGTTATAACTGTAGATGGTAATACTCTACTACACGCCGCAGCACTGCACAAAGAAGTTGAAATTGCCAGACTAATATTAAAAAACTTAGGCAGTAAAGAGAAGGACAAAATAATCAACTTTAAAAATTACACAATGGGAGCTACGCCACTTCACATAGCTGTGAAAAGTAAGTGCTACGAGTTTGTGAAGTTATTACTACAAAATGGAGCTCAGTTCGATATCAGAAGAGGCTGGGAAGAAAAACTAAAACGCATCGAATGTAGCCAACCAGATCCCATCAGAGACCTGTTAAATTTGACAGAAGAAATATTCCAGACTGCTTCAAATGCATCTACATCATCATCTGACAGCATCCCAGATATCTCTCAAACACTGGACAAGTTAAAAAATGTTGATAATAACGAGTTGAACGCCATTCTATGTGCGAAAAACCATCAAATGTTGACAGCGTTAGAAGTTGCCATAGAACATTCAAACGAGATATTTGCAGAGTTTTTGGTTGCTACTATGTTACAAAAAATGAGTTGACATATAATTAATGGTAACCCTTCAAATGGTATTTAAAGCCAAAGGCTGGAATTATGCACCCTTTAACTGTGTAAATAAGTTATCTGAAGATAAATTTAATTTTACTTGTATCAATGTTTTTTTCAATGGTAACTTTAATTTCTTGATAATACAAATCAACGATAGGCCCCAGATGCCCAAAAACGAAATGAGAAAGAGTTGAAATTATAATTGATATTTGAAGCACTAACTCCATGACTTCCCATTTTTTTTATTGCAAAAGAACTTTGTTTGAAATCACCCTATGTCTTATTATAATTAAACCATGCGCAACCATGATACACAATTTACCCACAATGAAGGTTTGATAGTCCCAAGAATTAACAATAAATATGGAAGTAGAACACTTCAACATATCATTATAAACATTTTTAATTTGTTGCCGATGGAGGTAAGAAGTTGAAATAAAATATGGAAACAAAGGCAAAATAAAGGAATGGGTAAAATGATCAAGAGTTAATTCTATGAAATTGTAAAATAGTTTTAATTGTGATTTTTTTCTTTCTTTAACTAACTAACTAACTAACTAACCATCACGCCGCTTCCCCGTAGGGGTAGGCAGAGAGAATCGAACGCCACACCACTCTGTCTTTGCAAACATTCTTTGCCTCTTCTACATTCATGCATCTCCTCATACATACCCGACGATTATTACGACTCCTGACCCGGCCGCTTTCAAGTATTTGACATACCTGATTGTGCCAAGTTTTCCTCGGTCGTCCTCTGCTTCTTTTTCCTACTACATTCGCTCCATAAATTTGTTTAACCATTCTTTCTTCGCTCATACGCTCCACATGTCCAAACCATCTCTTTATTGTGTGAATATTAGGTTAAAATAGATAAAAACAATAAAAAAAATGTATGTAAAAAGAACTCCACTGACAAGACACACTAGGTGGCTTGGTGGGTCTCTGTAAAAAAATATTAAAAAAATATATAAAAAAAATTATATATATAAAAAAAAAATTATCACCGTAGAGACAGGAAGCAAACTACCTTCTAGCAGTTAAAAGGGGTTGGGTTGAAATATAAAGCGGTAATTTTTTGTGTTGCAGTTACAAATGAAGGAACAGGGATGTTCAATAAGTGGAAACACTTTTAAGAATGCACTTTTAGATAAATCATTGAATAGAGTATTTATAAATAGTGAATTATAATGAACTGTTTTTTAACTTTTTAATTTTGAAATACCAATTTTTTTATATATTAGTGTAGAAATCACATACAAAATAAATGTCAATGTTTCATTTCAGTACCTTAGTATCAAAAGGAGAAAATGAAATAAAGAATAAAAATTTGTTTAAAATAAACGTTATTCAACGTGCCCCGATATCGTCCTGTAGGTAGGAACTTAAAGAAAAGCAACAAAAAAGTTTTTTCGGGTGACAACTGGAGGGAGAAAAATTCATTGGGGAAATGACAAGTTTAAGTTTTGAAATGCCATCCAACAAAAGATATAATGAAAACAACATGTATTTTTATAAATAAGTTTTATTTTTGAATTTACAGTTGCAGTACGTTGTAAACACCTTCGTGCGGAGTAATATTATTTAATTTAATTTTGTTCAACTGAAGATTTATGGAATTGAAGATTTTTCTAGTTAATAGCAACTTATACATAAAATATAGTTGAAAGTTTTAAAAGGTAAAATAAACTGGTAGAAGTATGTTTTTTATTTACTTTTTCGGATGTATGACTATTTGTATAATTAAATAACAACTATTTACTTTTTTCCACATGAATTTTATTTGACCAGCAACCGGGTTTCTTCGTAACCGACTACACCAGTCTGATGATGGCAGTTACGACGAAACCCGGTTGCTGGTCAAATAAAACTCATGGAGAAAAAATGAAATAATTGTTATTTTATTATATGAAATGCAGTTCCACAAAACAGTTCAGTACAACACTTAAATATGACTATTTGAATTTAAGTAAATCCCCCGTATAACGTTGAGATAGGTACCGGAGCGTTATCGAAGGGAACATTATAGGAGGTAAATGTTTTTACATAGTATTTTAACTTTTCCACTCTGACTATTTTTTCTCATAACTGATCAGCTACTCTGATCAAAAAAATGAGACGTTTTTCTACCATTAAAATGAATATTTTGGTTCCCTAATTTTGGGACACTGGCAATTCGTATGACTATGTTAATTAAGATTGACTGTATTTATCGGAAATGTTTTTTGGTAGAATATACTTGGGTGATGGAGAAATCGGTGATTAAAGTTATACCTGCGCCGGGCCAGACATTGTGGCCCACGGAGCTGCCTACTAGAATCATACGGGCCAGAATGTCTGGCCTACAGAGTGGTAAGAGTTAATTTGAAAATGACTCATTTCAGTAATTTCTGCTGGTTAAAATATAATAATACAATTTGAAGCATCAACCCCCTATAACGTTCCCTCCGAAAATGTGGAATTTATCTCAACATACTAGGGGGGTTTACTGTAACTACATCACATAGTTGTACATTTTGTATGGCGTAGTAAATTGTCAGTAGGCAATAGAAATTTTTATTATTATAGACTAGAATTTTTTATATAGACGACTCCCGGGCAGACCACCATGGGTCGATATCTGGGAATCGACATCGCAGGAGGCTAATCCCTCTTAAAAACAGGCCACAAGGCCTACAACAAGATGAAGAAGAAGAAGAGAATTTTTTCATATTATTTTTTTGACATCTCATCAAAGATGAAGAAGAATATGGAAGTCTGGGCATTTACGGGGCTGACGACCGTCATAGGCTGGTTTAAGTGATCACTTTACACACGTGTAACATTCACCAATTCTACCCATTATTGACAAAATAATATGAAAATAACTCCTGTAATTGGAGATAATCCAGATTTTGTGAACAAGTATTTGGACACACTCAAAATGTTGTAGAAAATACTTCATATATATTTGATATTTTTATAAATATAATATCATTGAATGTCTGTTCACACTTTGAGCAAAAATTAATCAGTAGGGATATACAGTAGTAATAAAAATGAGATAAACTCGGTAAAGTTGAAATTTTAATGAATATAAATACACAAAAAATAGAGCCATCATAATATAACAACTAGCAAAAAAGGTTCATCATTGATTTTACCAAAGAAAAATTACTAAGTCTGGTAAGGGTGCAGTGGCCTCGTGTTATTCTGTTTTCCGAAATATAAATCCACTCCTTTTGTTGCTAGTGCCAAAACTTAATTATTCTATTGAATTTTAAAATCTAAAACTGATACAGTCGTTAAACATTCGCCACATCGTCTTGTGTATAAAGACTTGCAAAGAACACTATATCTCTCTTGATGACAAGTGAGACTTCTTCCATCTTGGCGTGGAGCATCGGATCTCCTATTATCTTAGCAGCATCCCTCACATTCATAAGAACCTGGAAAATGAAATGTGATAAAACTTCAGTCGAAGAAAGCAATTAATTACAATAAACAACGCATCACAAATGCGGGTATGGTAGAAGGAAAATATACAAAACTTGTGTGCGACCCATCATGACTTATGGGATCGAAAGCGGAGCGGACACCGTAGTCACAAAAAACGCGCTTAGAGTGTCGGAAATAGACTTTTAGAAGATAAGATAAGAGTCTACGAGGCAGAATAAGTAGGCTTACCATAATTATGAAGCTCCAAACCGGGAAACAAATACAGTAGAACCTCTTATAACCTCTTATCGCCTTAAATGTTTGTTTGTAATGTATATATTAATTATTGAATAAATTGAATTGAATTGAATTGAATTATGAGCATAATTTGTTCCAGCATCTTACTCTTTAAGCGAAATACTCGTCAAAAATAAATGTGTCACAGCATAATCATTGAACGGATTTGTAGCGCGAATAGCCACCCCCTTATAAGGGTGATACTTCTGAATGTACGATGCAACATTTTCCCATGCTTTCAGCATTTCTCCTATTGTGCTAGAAGATTGTTGCTCTGCTACTTCCACCTACTCTATGAACAAGCTCTCCTTCATAATTTGTTTCTGTGAATCACGATGCAACTCCATAAACTCTTCGGTGGTCAGCTTGCCTATGCTCTTTCACAAGCTCTTCAATATCGTTGTTATCCACCTCAAGTCCCAGTGTGGAAGTCCCGGCTCACAATAAAATTTTGTGAAAAAGGGACTCGTCTTTTCTTTGTAACTCATGCGAAATACCGCTTGGTAAGGGAGCAACAACTATTTTAGATTTTTTCACCCGTTATGAGAGGTTCCGTCATAAATCTAACGCCAAAAGTTGTTAATTTAAAGTTAAGAAATTATTTATTGTGCCAAGTGTACGCTGGAGTGAATTGTTTTTTTATATTGTCTTTTTTTTCTTCATGAAAGTCACGGCATGTAATGTCAAATTTAATTTACAGTATAGTAACGCTCGTGCAATAAGTGATTTTTTCACTGTAATATTTATTCAATATAACCCTGGACTGGTACCTGAAGCGGAGGGATGATCACCTTTCCTTCGTGTGTAAACGATCAAGATAACACTGTGTTCATATGAAGCAGTGCCCTATGCACCATTGGGGTGCGGATAAGGGTTTTATTATTATTATAGTAACGCTCGTTCAGTAGACTCCAGCATGCGGCCACGGTCATTCAACCAAAAGTGATTCATTATTGAGAATAATAATAATAAACCCTTATCCGCACCCCAATGGTGCATAGGGCACTGTGTCATATTAAGCAGTGTTATCTTAATTGTTTACACATGAAGGAAAGGTGATCAGCCCTCCGCTTCAGGTACCAGTCCATGGTAATATTGAATAAATATTACAGTGAAAAAAATCACTTTTATTTATTTTACCCCCCTTGGGAATCGAACCCGGGACCTCCAGAACGGTAGCCGAGCGTGCTGACCATTACACTACGGAGGCGGACATTATTGAGAATACACGCTCCAAAAGTGTTGAAGTCCCGGGTGGGCACAAAATATATTATATAATTTACTCAGATTAGGTGCATCAATGTGTTGCTCGTCAAAATGTTTGAATAATTGGACCCATTTATCCACGTATTCAGTTTGGGTCGTCGTTAAACTCCATTCTTCAATTTTGATGCAAAAAAAGTTTTTGTGAGCGACAACTCATCAAAAAGACTATCGGTATTAATTTGCTGTCATCATCTGATTGGTGTATTTCGTTTATAGCTTCTGCAGATCTCTCTATTTCTTCCCATTTAAGTACATGATGTAATTCAATCCATGTAAAAATTTCCCATAATTCTATGTAAGAAATGCACCATCAGAATAGATAGACAGTGCTCGCGCAAATCGGGACAAAATCTAAACCGGCTGGGACACCGGGACCCGTGTCTGAATCCGGGACAATCCCGGTCTAACCGGGACGTATGGTAAGCCTAAGAATAAGGAACAACAGGATAAAGGAAATATGCGAGGTTTGCGACGTCGGCAATGATAAATGACAATGTGCTTCTGCAAAAGGAAATAAAAAGGATAAAAAAAACTTATGGGACGTACCTCATGAAGCTGTTGTATATTTCGAACGATGATCCCCTCTTGTACATCTGTCAGGTCTATAATATCCGCAAAAGGTTTACCTCTGGCCCATTCATAGACAACTTGAACCAGGCCAAAGTTCAATCTCTTCAAGTCAGCGAGACATGCAGGATCTTCAACCCCAACCTAAAAAAAATAAAATCCTTTAACATAGTTTCTTTTCATCTCACCAATAGATGTCTCTAGTGAAGTTCTAGTGATTCAAGAACAACATTTCGAAAGTGGTTAGTATATATATATATATATATATATATATATATATATATATATATATATATATATATATATATATATATATATATATATATATATATATATATATATATATATATATATATATATATATATATATATATATATATATATATATATATATATATATATATATATATATATATATATATATATATATATATATATATATATATATATATATATATATATATATATATATATATATATATATATATATATATATATATATATATATATATATATATATATATATATATATATATATATATATATATATATATATATATATATATATATATATATATATATATATATATATATATATATATATATATATATATATATATATATATATATATATATATATATATATATATATATATATATATATATATATATATATATATATATATATATATATATATATATATATATATATATATATATATATATATATATATATATATATATATATATATATATATATATATATATATATATATATATATATATATATATATATATATATATATATATATATATATATATATATATATATATATATATATATATATATATATATATATATATATATATATATATATATATATATATATATATATATATATATATATATATATATATATATATATATATATATATATATATATATATATATATATATATATATATATATATATATATATATATATATATAATATATATATATATATATATATATTATATATATATATATATATATATATATATATATATATATATATATATATATATATATATATATATATATATATATATATATATATATATATATATATATATATATATATATATATATATATATATATATATATATATATATATATATATATATATATATATATATATATATATATATATATATATATATATATATATATATATATATATATATATATATATATATATATATATATATATATATATATATATATATATATATATATATATATATATATATATATATATATATATATATATATATATATATATATATATATATATATATATATATATATATATATATATATATATATATATATATATATATATATATATATATATATATATATATAGAACTTCCAAGAATTTGAGTAGTGCGGTTGTCAATAATGGGTAGAATTGGTGAATGTTACACGTGTATAAAGTGATTACTTAAACCAGCCTATGACGGTCGTCAGCCCCGTAAATGCCCAGACTTCCATATTCTTCTTCATCTTTGATGAGATGTCAAATAATAATATGAAAAACAACTCCTATAATTGGAGATAATCCAGATTTGTGAACAAGTATTTGGATACGCTCAAAATGTTGTAAATATAATCCATTTAGTGAAGTAAATTAAAGAATAAATATGGGAAAAAGCGTCAAAGATGATGTATGCCGAAAACTGCAATATTTATTTAATATTACCCTGGACTGGTCCCTGAAGCGCAGGAGTGATCACCTTGCTTTAATGGAAGTAACGATCAAGATAACACTGCGTCAATATGATTCAGAGCCCTATGTACTATTGGGTGCGGATAAGTTTTTTAAAAAATTATTTTTATTACAAGGTCAAGGGATCTTGCATCCCTTATGTCACTACGACCGTATTAGGTCTATTGTGACCGCCCTCTGTATCACAGCTCACTCTCAAAACCTACATGAGTCATGTAGTTCACGACCTGTCTAGGACCTGTAGCGGATCTTCTTCCTGGCTACATCCCAACTTATCGTCTTTGTAGACTGCTGGGGTCAGCTCTCCTCGTCGTCAGGTTGTTGGTCCTTCTGTCATGGACAACGTCACCTAGGCCATGTCTTCGAACCACATTATCTTTTTGCAGCATCTATGAATTTTTTGGCCTTCTTCTAGATATCTTTAGATCCATTTTTATTGCCTGGTTAACTATATGTTCGGGTTCTCTGCGTCCTATATGCCCATACCATCTCAATTGTTTTTCCTCTACCTTCCTATTAATGTCTGTTACGCCCAGGCTTCCACGAATGCGTGAACTCTTCATTCTGTCTCTTAGGGACACACCTGCTGACCATCTAAGCATTCGCATTTCATCGGATTCTAGATACCTAGAGAAGGTGCTATACATCATCCAGTATTCAGAGCCGTATAGAAGTGCAGGTCTGACAATTGATTGGTAGACTTTTCCCTTTAATTTGGATGGCATTTTTGGATTGCAAAGAACTCCCATTGAAACTGTAGCAGATGAGGGTAAGAAGAAATTTAACCCTTTACGGTCCCCCAAAATTTAACAAAAAAATTGTAGGCAGACAGTTACATTCCAGTAGGAAAAAAAATCATTTGTCCTCTGCTCCACATACTGTTGTAATAGATACATGTCGCTCACTCCTTTCAAGAACGTCATAAATCAAAAATCTTCAATTTTCAGTTGTGCATGTTTTCGGAATGCCCAGAAAATGTACTATATCCCAGCAAAAGAGGCATATTTTTAACTTAATATTTACCCGCTACAGGGCAGAAAATGTTGTTTTTGCATTTTGAAGAAAAGGTATTGTTTAATTATTTTTTTGACTATATTTAATATTTTTCAAATGGAGAAAAAACCATCAGGTTTTACCTAAAAAGATCTGTTGCACAGTAAAAAGTTCAGTAAGTGGCTTGATATTTATTTTTCTTACATTGAATTATATTTTTAAATTTAAAAACGTTCTCCTGAAAAATTAAGTTTTTTGATTTGTGACGTTCTTGAAAGGAGTGAGCGATGTGTCAAAAACGTAAGCTTGCATTTTAAATAAATAATACTAATAATGAAAAAATGTCGAATGACATCCGACTTGGGACCTAAGAGGAAAAAATCGATGTCGAATGAGATTCGACATTGGACCAGTAGGGGTTAACCTTTTCCACTCTGACCATTGTTTCTCATAACTGATCAGCTACTCTGATCAAAAAAATGCGACGTTTTTCTACCATTAAAATGAATATTTTGGTTCCCTAATTTTGGGACACTCTGTCCGGCAATTCGTATGACCATGTCAATTAAGATTAACTGTATTTATCTGAAATATTTTTTGGTAGAATATACTTGGGTGATAGAGAAATCAGTGATTAAAGTTATACCTGCGCCGGGCCAGACATTGTGGCCCACGGAGCTGCCTACTAGAATCATACGGGCCGGAATGTCTGGCCTACAGAGTGGTAAGAGTTAAACTTACATTGTGTTTCTTTTCGACTGCAGAAAGTTCATCATCCACGGCTTTGATGGCCTCTATACTCTGGAGTAGAGATTTTTCAATTGGGGTTTCAGACTGCGTGCGGGCTTGGAAGACAAGGCAGCTGAGGAGGGCTGCTATCCTGGCCGGCTCCAGATTCGTTAGGATATTTCTGAACACCAACTCGGTTATGATGAGTTCGTTTGTTTTCATTTCACAAGCCACTCTACCTTTCATCGCCACCCTGTTTTGGTCATCCACATAGCTGCAAGAGGCAAATTCAATTAAATAAATGCAAAAATGTACCATGAGATGTCAGAAAGAATGAAGGATTTATATTCTCAATATTATTCATATTGAAAGCATTTACTCTGTGGTTAGTCATTTTTACTTATTTATTTTTAACAAAAATGTTAATAATATTAGTATATAACCACTCACTGAGATTTTTATGTTTACCGGTTTCGAGACGTACCTGTCTCTTCGTCAGGACAATCACTACCACAGCATACCACCTTTCACCACCATAGCACCATTTACACACTCATTTCATCACTCGATTTTTGGACGACGGTCACAAGTGTTAGACATTTTGTGTAGTTTTGAGTGTGTAAATGGTGCTATGGTGGCGAAAGGTAGTATTGTTTGCATGCTGTGGTAGTGATTGTCCTGACGGAGAGACGGGTACGTCTCGAAACCGGTAGACATAAAAATCTCGGTGAAGGATTTTAATGGGCTGAGCATATTATAAGGTGAGCAGTAAAAATTTGTTAAATTGACCGGATCCACGCGGTTCGCATAACCGTATGTGTTTTCACAAAACATGCCTCATACGCGGCTGACATAACCGTATGTGTTTTAACTTTGCTCCAAGTTTCGAACCTCAGTTCAACTTGAAGGGATTTTTTCATGATGGGGAACTTTGGATAAAATAATACGTCAATCCTTGGCCTTATGACATCTGTTGAAATATCTAACTAATAATTTGTGACATCACAAGGATAAATAAAAAAACAGATCCCTGATTTTTCTTGAGGTCGATAATTAGTCCACGCCATAATCATGCCCTATATCTGTCTCACTCTCGACGCTACGCATCGCCAGTGGGTAAGAGTGACGCACAATGCGTGCTTTGATTTATTTATGTTACGATTTTATTTCTTTATATTACGATATATGTATTTCACGAATAATGTGACACAAGTATATTATAGAGTACCAAAAAGGCACAATGAATCCCATTGAACGTTTTTGTTTAGGAAAATAAATAATTTCTTAACTAAATACATGATAAAAAGTAATCATTTAAAAAACGGCGAAATACCGCCGCGCACGGGCGTCTCTCAGGAACAAAGTTAACGCGGTTAAAAGGTTAAAATAGAAAATATCATCCAAAATATACATTGGATGGAATGTGCTTTCATACTGATGATAAAGTCGAGGAAGAGGTTATTCGATTTCTCAGAGGAATGGCGGCAGAATTTTATTACTTGGGGATACAAAAATTGGAGCATCGTCTGCAAAAGTGTTTAGACAGCAACGACGATTATGTAGAAGAATGGAGAAAAAAATATTTTTAAGCTTTAAAATGATGCATGTAAAATGCTAAGGAAAATAATAAAGCTGTATATGTATTAAAAAAATGGGAATCTTATTTTATGAATGACCTGCGTAGAATGTAAAAACTAGTATTACATATAATGTAGACCAACAACATTATAAATCGGTTATTTTTATCAAATATACACAAAAGGCATTGCAAGATACCCCTATGTATTATACATGTAATTTGATTGTTGCAAATTTTAGATTAGATCAGTTTACTATTTAGTAGGGGATATATGTGGAAAGTTGCTGTGTACGATGGCATTTGGGGAAGTGTGTGACTGCGGTAGATGAGAAGCTGGTTGTGATAAATCAAAACAATTTACTAACTTTAATTCTCTAAGAACTTCTAGTCGCCTTTGGTAGTCTGGATATAGTGCCATTGCTTCATAAGATACGAGGACTTTCAATTGCCTATATTTTCGTTCGACTTGCTTTCTTTTAAAAACAATCGCAAATTCCTTTTCAAAGTTAGCGATATTGGTAGCGGGAAGCAAATCTCGTAATTTTTCCTGAAATATCAAGTAATTTTATCTCTTCCTGGACATTGCTAAATCGGGAATGATCACACTGGTTATTAAGTAATTTTTATTTATTTTATTTTTTAACCCTTATCCGCACCCCTATGGTGCATAGGGCACTGCGTCATATAAACGCAGTGTTATCTTGATCGTAAACACATGAAGAAAAGGTGATCAGCCCTCCGCTTCAGGAACTAGTCCAGGGTAATATTGCATAAATATTGAAGTAAAAAAATAACTAATATTTATTTGACCCCCCTGGGAATCGAACCCGGGACCACCGGAATGGTAGCCGAGCGTGCTGACCATTACACTACGGAGGTGGACAAAGTCAATAGCCATAAAATATTAATTGTCAAAAATACTGTTGATAAAAATAAAATTACCTTTGCGATATCAACTCTATCGATAGTCCGTAAAATTTCTCCATCGTAGATTTTGAGGTCGCGCCGCAGATTTACAAAGTCAATTAGTTTAGTTTTATTGAAAACCTCGAAAGAAAATTGAGATAGCTTCATGACGGCTTGCTTGCAAGTCTCTCCGGGAGGATTGGACCTGAACCTCGGAATCTGCCTCTTCTCATAATCCGAGACTATCAGAGACCAATCGAAATTGAATTGGGTCATTGTAACGCCGACGATGTTCTTGTGCCCGACGCAAACCACCAAGTGCTTGAGAGTCGTTTGGTCGGATCCGTAGGTGTCCAATCCCTTGGCGAGCCAGCACATGGCATACCAGATGTCAGTCTTTTCCACGGACGGAGCCTGGTCTTCAGTATTCATCTCTAGATCTAGCATGAGGACCTTGTAAGGCGTCAATCGAGGCCCTGTAATGATGGACAAATGCAAAAATGCAATTTATATTTAACTTCATATTATGTACAACATTTTGAGAGTGTCCAAATACTTGTTTACAAATTCTGGATTATCTCCAATTAGAGGAGTTATTTTCATATTATTTTTTGACATCTCACCAATAGATGTCGCTAGTGAAGTTCTAGTGATTCAAGAATAATGTTTCAAAATTGGTTCATATATAAGGAACTTGAATTACATGAAATTATAGTAACTTTAAACATAAAGAGTAAATCCACTCGCAAGTAGGCATAGGCTTTGAAACTTATAAAGTTGAAGCCTGAGTAGGGACATGATAAACGTTGTTTCATAAGCCGTGGCTAGATTTCAGAGTCACTTGGACGTTAGGCAATTTAAAAAAAATTGAGTAGTGTGGTTGTCAATAATGGGTAGAATTGGTGAATGTTACATGTGTGTAAAGTGATTACTTAAACCAGCCTATGACAGTCGTCAGCCTCGTAAATGCCCAGACTTCCATATTCCTCTTCATCTTTGATGAGATGAGAAATGACTTCATATTGTTCAACTTGTGTCAAAACTGTACTCATAAAACCACAAGCGGTGAGGACCATACTTGTTTGATTACAAAAACTACCAAATATCGAGTCGTCATTTGCCTGTAAAACCTGATAACATGTATAAATATTTTTTACAATATAATATAATGATAATATCGTAAAAAGGAGGGCATAAAGTAGCAGTTGTTATATTACTAGTAGATTACAGCAAGGTATAAGTCACAGTTACACATCTAAAAGTGGTAAAAGTAAAAGCTCGGTATTAAATTAAGAAAATGACAATGATTCGTAATATATTTGCATTATTACTGTGTTTTGTATGAAACACAGTAATAATTATCCTTGGCTCTACCCGACCGAGTTTCTCCAGGGTATGCTTGGCTACAATAGTTTAGAGACTAGAAGGAATGTGTATTTGATAACGCATTTTTATCGATTGTTGCGCTGTATGATCGATAATCCTGAAATTATCCGGAACATTGGTCTGTATGTTCCCGATAGTTACCTAAGACAGCGTCGGCATAGATTGTTTCACATTCCTATACCTGCCGATGGTTATGCCTGTAGGAAGAGCTACTGCTATGTTGAAAAATATCTCATTGGATATTGATCTGTTCCATGTGTCTGAAGGAGTTTACCGAAGCGGGATTCTTCTACACCTTTAGCAATAGTATTCTTGCTTATTTTCTATTTTTGTTAATGTTTACGATTTAAATTAAAGTTTGTAATGTGTATGTTCATTATAAATAAATAAATTGAATTGAATTGAATTGAAATTGAAATAATAAAGTGTTTTGTAAAAAACATCAAAAGTGACAAAAATTTGAAACTTCAAACTCCCAGATGGAAATAAAATCAA
The DNA here is from genome assembly GCF_059751285.1 of Brachycentrus maculatus. Taxonomy (NCBI): domain Eukaryota; kingdom Metazoa; phylum Arthropoda; class Insecta; order Trichoptera; family Brachycentridae; genus Brachycentrus; species Brachycentrus maculatus. Next base: position 187,318 of record NW_028281279.1, on the reverse strand, counting down.
TGTATTTATTACCTACCTTGGAAATTTAAACACATGGCAAGTTGGTTCACATATTTTCCAGTGCTGACAACGAGAATTCGGCCGGGGAGGATGAATTTCTTGGGCTGTTCCAGAAGGATCGGCATGAGATCGGCCATTTCCTCCAGATAGGTAGCTGCCGCATCGTAGAACTTGGCCAGGGTGTCCAGGTGAGGAAGTAGCGTTTCGCCGGCGTACATTTCCATGAGTTTTTTCATTTCTTCCAATTCTTTCTTGTACCCGTCGGCCTTACATTGCTGACCAAACTCCCGGAAAGATCTTTGCATCACACTTTCGACGGAAACACTCGTGGCCCTATAAAAATGCATATCAAGATCATCAAACGAAATGGCGTCAGCGTGGGGAGAATTGTTATTTTATTTATTGTAACTGCAGACAGTTGGTAGAATTCCATATTAAATTGTTGGGTAATATATCCAAAATAAAACAAGGTTTGTTGGATTGAATTCTACATTTATTTATTTACATGTTAATACATGACTCGTTTTGTCTTAGAGTGTTCGATAATGTCCTAAGAAGAGGAAACGCGTCACGTATTAACATATACATAAATAAATGTAGAATTTAATCCAACAAACCTTGTTTTATTTTGGATATATTACCCAACAATAGAATTGTTATTGTTGTAAATTGTATGGATAACTAAACTAAAAGCTCACCAGGAAATTTCAATGATCCAAAATATGTAACTTAAAAAAAAACAGTTTCTAAGAAAATGACTAGTCCGCCTTCATAGTTTAGTGGTTGCGCATTAAGTTACCATACTGGAAGTCCCGGGTTTCGATTCTCAATAGTGTCAAAATAAACATTAGTGATTTTTCACTCTAATATGTATTCAATATTACCCTGGACCGGTACGTGAAATGTAGGGCTAACCTTTCCTTTGTGTATTTAACAATCAAGATAATGCTGTTTCTGTACAATGGAGTACCCTTGGCGCCATTAGGTGTAGACAAGGATTAGAATTAGAATAATATGACTATTTTGAGAAACAAACTGTTCTAAAATAATGTTTTGAATATTGAAAGCATTAACTTTGTGGATCATATTGATATATTATTTTGAGAAATAAAAAGACTTTGTTTTTTGATCCAATCACATTGTGAGTTGATCAAAAAACAAAGTCTTTTTATTTCTCAAAATAATATGTTCTAAAATAAGTTTCACATTTTTTGCCATCCCTAGTATTTTGGTGTTAGGAGAAAAATGATATTTTAGATACATATAAGTGTAAAAATACCATTTATTTGTGGGTGTCGGAGGCCGAAATTTAAATATTGGTGTTTTACCTTAGTAAACTAAGCATTGTGGAGTATGTTACTCTGAATTGTGAAGACAGTTTCATAGGCTTTCCTTGCATCATAGTCTTTAGTGTCATGGAATCTGGGACATCTTTCTTACATAATATTATAACAGCTCCTGTATCATCGAGACCTAAAATGCAAAATTGTAGACATGCCATGAAATACAACCATATTAAAATTCACTTCCCACAGTGTAGTGGTTAGTACGTTTGGTATCCGCGCTGTGTTCGATTCACAGAGAGGTTGACTGACTTACTACTGGATTATTAACCCTTATGATTTATATTGAAGGGACACAAGGATTATAAAAAAAAAATAACAAAAACGTTCATGGCGGAAATTAGGACAAATGTATTGTTGATAAGTATTATGAAAAATATTTTGTTTTTTAATTTTATTAGCAACTTTGGGGTACTACTGCTGTCCCGATGTCTTGTTTTTTGAGTTTTTGCGGATATTATTTCATTTTACTATAAAAATTGGAAGATTTTCAGTAAAAATATACATACAGTAGCGAGCACTCAAATGTATCCAGACTGAAAATATGAGTTTTTTTAATAATAAAAAATAAATTGTTGCGATTTCTTGATACATTTTCAGTTCAAATTATTTTATAACACTTTTTAAAGATGATATTCCAAAAAAGTGCTTATTTAATGACCAATTTTTTTTTCTTCATATTTTATAGTTAATTTTATAAATTTTCAATTTTTCCCCACAAAAATCAAAAATGCTCATTTAATTTAAAAAACCACATATTTATTTAAAATAAAATTACGTAGGTACATAGCACTAAGAATTATCTAAACCAACAAAATCATTACTGTAGAACGGGGCTACTTGAACTTTGATGTGTTACTTGAGTCCAGTACAAAAAAGAGATTAAAATCTGTATTTGGTCTACAATAATAAACGTATTGTGACAATAAGTGTCACCTGTCAGGGAAACAATGAATCATGTAAATACGTTCATTATTGTAGACCAAATACAGATCTAAATATTTTTTTGTACTGGCTTCAAGTAACACATCAAAGTTCAAGTAGCCCCCTTCTATGGTACCTACTTACTTAGTTGTTACTTCTTTTTTATCACTACTTCAAAACGTTTTGACATGGATTTCACCAAGTTTTGTATTTAATCTTGGGAAAAAATTTCAAACCACACTTTTTTGATGATGTTTTTTAGGTTTTCCTTTGACTAAGGCTACAATTTATTTATTTCGATTGCCATTTTATGCCACAAATTCTCAATAGGGTTTAGATCAAGACTATTTCCGGGCCAATCCAGTGTTGGAATTCCATGAATTTTCACATGTTTTGTGACCAAAAATTTTTTTGTAGTGTTATATTTTTTAAACATTATAAATCTATTTTTATATGTGTCGCCTACTATAAAAATCCGCCAGATCCATTTAAGTCAATTTTACAAAAATGCAAAATTCTCCGGGTAACATTTATGTTTAAAAGGTTTGTGTATCTTTGGATAATATATTATGAAATAGAGAATTTTCCCATTTTTTTCAGTATTTAAAAAAAAAATACAAAACACAAACTGATAATGAAGTCATCTTCATTTTTTGATCTATCCCCGCTCTCTGATTGGCCGATATGGGTCAGAAGACAAGTTCCATGAATATAGCGGAATTTGAAATACAACACTGTTTTAAGTATTTTTAGCAGGGTTTTTAATTATATAAAGTTTTAACAATAAAACACATAATTAGCGTTCCGATAGAGTATATATTTTTAAATGTTATAAAATTGGATCTGGCGGATCATATCAGTAGGCAACACATATCGCTCACTCCTTTCAAGAATGTCATAAATCAAAAAACATGATTTTTCAGGAGAACGTTTTTAAAGTTTAAAAAATATAATACAATGTATTAAAAATAAATATCAAGCCACTTATTGAACTTTTTACTGTGCAACAGATCTTTTTAGGTTTAACCTGAAGGCTTTTTCTCCATTTCAAAAATAACTAGTTTATTTAAAAAAATTATTAAACAATACCTTTTCTTCAAAATGCAAAAACAACACTTTCTGCCCAGTAGCGGGTAAATATTAAGTTTAAAATATGCCGCTTTTGCTGGGATAAAGTACATTTTCTGGGCATTTTGAAGACATGCATAACTGAAAATTGTCGATTTTTGATTTATGACGTTCTTGAAAGGAGTGAGCGATATATCAAATTTGGTTTATCTCTTTGATTGTATATGTGACTGGGTACAATTTTTTTTTATTATGGAATATTGCAGATATTCTATACAAATCTCACCTCTTCTGCCGGCCCGACCAGCCATCTGAATATATTCAGCTGGAAGCAGCACCCTCATTTCCATCCCGTCAAACTTGGATATCGAATCAAATACCACGGTCCTCGCCGGCATGTTCACTCCCATTGCAAATGTCTCCGTGGCGAAAAGGATTTTAACCTAAAATTCAAAAGAATCATTCTGTTACAAGCATGTACAATAAGTATCTTCATATTATTCTTTGAAATCTCATCAAAGATGAAGAAGAATATGGAAGTCAGGGCGTTTACGGGGCTGACGACCGTCATAGGCTGGTTTAAGTGATCACTATACACACATGTAACATTCACCAATTCTACCCATTATTAACAACCCCACTACTCAAATTCTTGGAAGTTCTAACTAACTAAGATAACTCCTGTAATTAGAGATAATCGAGATTTTGTGAAAAAGTATTTGGACACTCTTAAAATGTTGTCAATAAGTATCTAATGATTATTATTTATTTTTTTAATTAAAAGAGAAATATTTGTGTTTTTATTAGTTACAAAAATACTTCAATTCCATACTATTTCTGTGAACGTAAGCGGCTCATTACTAGAAATAGGTATTAAATTGAGGTAGAGTGGGTTCGAACCGAGAAACTCTGACAGAGTAAGAGTCCGCGACACTAACCACGGGACCACAACCCGACACATGATATATTTTGTATATTAAAAGCATTGATAACTTTGTTCATTCAAGCCCTTATCCACACCCCAATGGTGCATAGGGCACTGCATCATATAAACGCAGTGTTAACTTGATCGTTAACACACGAAGGAAAGGTGATCAGCCCTCCGCTTCAGGTACCAGTCCAGGGTAATATTGAATAAATATTAGAGCGAAAAAATCACTTATACATTTTTATTTGACCCCCCCTGGAAATCGAATCCGGGACCTCAAAGAACGGCAGCCGAGCGTACTGACCATTACAGTACGGAGGCAGACAGATAACTTTGTGGTATGGTAATAAAACAATAAAAAAATAAACATTTAAAAATATTTGTATTGTGATTCACTTGTCTTCTTTCTCTCTTTCAACATTTTATTTTTATACAAATGCCAAATCATAATAATTTTATTTCAATGACATGATGATGGAATGATTTTCCGAAACCGGTAGTCACGAATAAGTGTTTATTAAAGTGGTATTACACAAAGTGAATAATGGATGATAAGGAGAGTATTTTTTTTATCTAATGATAAATTTAAATTCAATGTTATTTGACTTACCAAACCCGTTTGAAAAAGCATTTCAACAATTTCCTTGAGAATCGGTAATATTCCACTGTGGTGGACCCCTATACCGCAAGAGAGAAGTGTTGTCATCCTCAGGATCTAGCAAATGTTAAAAAAACATATCTTGAAAAGAAGAAAAAAAATATTAATTTTTTTTTTTTCATCTCTTAAATACATATTCAGTTCTCTATGGTCTCCTTCCTCCTTTGTTTGCAGAACTTGCGATCTTTTTTTGAAGCCGTGCAACATACTTTTGCGACGGTGCGTAACATAAACATACCTACAGTAGTATGATTTTTAAATTTATTTCATTATATCTGGGAATTCGTTATTACGAATTCATGTTTTTTGGTTATATCACGATTCTACTGTAATACCGTTGGCAATATTAAAGAATTATTTATATTAGGAGATCACTTGGAAATGTTTATGAACGCATCCCAAAACAGAATACAAAATACATAATCTATCGAATTTAATTTTCAATTCAAAAACCCAAAATTCCAGCGTGGTGATATTACTCACCCTGGCAGCTTTAGATATTTGTTTTATTGTAATCCCTTTCTTTATAATTATATTTTTTCTCTGAGATAGAGACAAAGGTTTGTATAATACCACTTATTGGTGATTGTTTTAACAATCGAGGACGACCGAAAAAGACTTGGCACGATCAGATCAATCAGAACCTAAAATCTGGCGGTGTCAAAAGTGTGCGTAATCGGAGGGCATGTATGACTAGATGTATCGATGTGAAGGAGGCGAGGAGTGTATGTCAGGACAGAAGAGTGTGGCATTCCATCCTCTCTGCTTACCTTTGCGGAGAAACGGCGTGATGGTAGTAGTAGTAGTTAAATATCAATTCACACTTTCAATACGATTTTTTTATTTTAATAATTCATGTAATATTTATAGCACAAAATATTTATTGTTAATTTAGTTTGAAGGGAAAATGAAAAATATTTAAAATGATCATATTATTTATTGATTATAGCAAAATAATAATTGGGACATATTGTCCCAATAGTATTGAGTCGTATGTGTCCCAACAGTATTTTATGATAGTAAAATAGTAAGGCATATAAAATATATCGTAGTCGTACAGGAGAAAGTGACCAACTACCAAAACGTAAAATGTTCAGGAGGGCCATTTAAGTCACTTTTGTTTGGCAACAAAATAAACACCAATGCAGTTAGTCATTTTCAACAAGTCAGCATATTATACTTCCATGTTTAAAATCCTTTGGGATTTTTTCAGGGCAATATTAAGCTCGTAAGATATCAAATAATCAATGATCACGTTTTTGTAAAACAATGCACTTGGTCACTTTCTCCTGTATGACTACGATATGTTGCACTCATAAAAACTATTGCTGCATACTAAATAAGTAAAATAAAATTATAAATAGCTTACTTGGCGATTCCGAGCACAGCACATATAAAACACAGTTACATAGTGTAGTCACACGTGTCTACTGTTTGCTAGCAACATCTAGACTGACAAAATTTTATAGAAAAGAAAAAAAGCAGACAGCAAACAGCAACAAAGCAGACAGGTTTGGACTTTTTTACGAGCCTATGACCGTACAGTACTAAAATCCCAGATCCCAATGCATTTGTGAGCGTTTAAATTATTTTAGTAATTATTAGAAATTCTCTGGGACAATATCGCCCACTCCTTTCAAGAACGCCATAAATCAAAAATCGTCAATTTTCAGCTGTGCATGTTTTCGGAATGCCCAGAAAATGTACTATAATATCCTGTAACTATAATGTACTGTAATATCCCAGCAAAAGAGGCATATTTTTAACTTAATATTTACCCGCTACAGGGCAGAAAGTGTTGTTTTTGCATTTTGAAGAAAAGGCATTGTTTAATTATTTTTTTGAAATATACTAAATATTTTTCAAATGGAAAAAGAAACCTTCAGGTTTTACCTCAAAAGATCTATTGCACAGTAAAAAGTTCGATAAGTGGCTTGATATTTATTTTTCATACATTGTATTATATTTTTAAACATTAAAAACGTTCTCCTGAAAAAACAAGTTTTTTTATTTATGACGTTCTTGAAAGGAGTGAGCGATATGTCCTTACAGTATTGAAAGGGTTAAGTAACGAACCTGTGGTAGTTTTCTATCAGGTTCCTTTAATCTTTTGAGACACATTTGAATAAAATAATGTATCCGACTCTTTTCTCTGGCTGTCGTCAAATCAATCGACCTTAGGGCTTCCGACGTGCTATCGCATCTAAGAAAAAAGTATATTTTAAATGCACACATACTTATTTTTATAATAAAATAAACATAATAAAGACACGCTGTTTATTTCATTGTCCGCTTCCGTAGTGTGATGGTCGGTACGCTCAGCTACCGCACTGGAGGTTCGATTTCATCCAGTTCAATTCCCAGGTGGGCTCAAATAAATATAAGTGATTTTTTCACCCTAATATTTATTCAATATTACGCTGGACTGGTACCTGAGCGGAGGGATGATCACCTTTCCTTCATGTGTTAACGATCAAGATAGCAATGTGTTTATATGATGCAGTGCCCTATGCACCATCGGGTGCGGATAAGGGTTTGAAGAAGTTATTTCATTACCTGTTTCTGGAGAGTACAAAAGCCACAACAGGAAGCAAGTTATGTTTCTGAAGATGGCTGATAAAGGCTACCCACATAGTTTGTTCTTGATTTGGAGTAAGGAAATTTCTCGGTCCTGTAAAATAACCAAACAAGTAAGAACACAATTCTTTTAATAAAAGCATTATGTACAACATTTTGAGTGTGTCCAAATACTTTTTGTTTGAAAACAAAGGAAAAATGGAAAGCAATGGTAAAGAATTTTGAAACAATATATTGTTTTTTATTAAATAATATATTGTTTCAAAATTCTTTACCATTGCTTTCCATTTTTCCTTTGTTTTCAAACTCCATCCCTTGACTAACCCCTTCCCCTTACTTTCCCCTCTCCTTATTTATAGAAAAATTTTGTATTTTATTAGTTAAAATACAGATTAATTAGTTATTATACAGACCTGAATGATGGAAGTTTAACTTCTGAAACATGTAGTCTATAATAAAACTCAAGTGGTAAAAAACGAGGTGTTTTCTTTAATCATTGTAACATGTCTTACCACAAAGTTGATGCCGAAACAATAAATAAAGTATATAACATTTTGAGTGTGTCCAAATACTTGTTCACAAAATCCGGATTATCTTCAATTAAAGGAGTTATTTTCATATTATTTTTTGACATCTCATCAAAGATGAAGAAGAATATGGAAGTCTGGGCATTTACGGGGCTGACGACCGTCATAGGCTGTGATTGTAATCCAGGATTCGGACCTCACATACTAATATAAGAGTTTCTGCTTAGTAAAAAGCTTCTTTACATCTCACCAATAGATGTCTAGTGAAGTTCTAGTGATTCAAGAACAAGGTTTCTAAATTGGAACTTCCAAGAATTTGAGTAGTGTGGTTGTCAATAATCGGTAGAATTGGTGAATGTTACACGTGTGTAAAATGATCACTTAAATAAGCCTATGACGGTCTTGTCAGCCCCGTAAATGCCCAGACTTCATATTCTTCTTCATCTTTTAAAGAGATGTCAAAAAATAATATGAAAGCATTATGTATTTGTTTATATTAATTTGTAACCTTTAATTATAAAATTGGTTATTATAATTTTTAAAATCAAAAATATAAAGAAATTCTCTAGGTAATATAATCCAAAAGATATCATTTTTCAATCTAATTTAAAAAAAATTCAACTTAATGTTATTTCTCGATCAAATTATTTTAATCATGCAAAATTAAATAAAGCAAAATTATAATTTTTTTTGACAATTTGCAAAATCCTCCGATTAACCGGGAAATTTATTCTCCACCCATCCGGGCAAACCTGAGAGTCTGATATACATATCTAGTTGATTTCTATGCACCTTTTACTCCGAAATCTCTTTTAGTGGCACGCTCCTTTTTGGCTTGTAATGCATTTTCATATCCTCTCTGAACAAAAACTCCATCTTGATTTAATATTAAGAATCGTTCGTCTTTTGAACTTCCACCTGACCCTGTAAATATATTTAAAAAATCAAGAAATTTATTTTACATATATTTTATAAGACTTTATATATTTTCAAAGTTTGATTACTGTAATTGTCAATCACATGTATTATTTATATATTTATTAAAGAAAACACTTGTTTATTTACCACTTGAGTTTATTTTATGACGACTAGTTTCGGAAGCTAAGCTTCCATCACTAATCTAGTGATGGAAGTTTTGTAACTTCCGAAACTAGTCGTCATAAAATAAACTCAAATGGTAAAAAAACAAGTGTTTTCTTAAATAATTTGATCATGTTTTACCACAAAGTAAATGCGGAAACAATAAATAAATATTTTTTTTATTTGGCGTTTAATTTGTAGAACTCCATTTTAATTTATATTTTAAATGTTAAAATCAAGCACTGATTTTTTGATTCTACTAAGTTGTATTTTATTGTTAAAAAAACACATAAAAAATAAATTTTGTGACAATTGTATAGCCTGGTTATGGCATTTTCACAAGAAGTGTCATTCGTTTGAAAACATTACTTTGAAAATGCCATAACTAGGCGAAACAATCATTACAAAATTAATTTTTTACATTTTTTTAGCACTAAAATACAACTCAGTAGACTCAAAAAATCAGTGTTTGGTTTTAACATTCAATATATAAATCACAGGTACATTTATAATTTTTATTTTTTCTCTCTAATATTTATTTAATATTACTCTGGACTGGTACCTGAAGCGGAGGGCTGATCACCTTTCCTTCATGTGTTAACGATCAATTTAACACTGCGTTTATATGATGCAGTGCCCTATGCACCATTGGGGTGCGGATAAGGGTTTGATGATGATATTTATCATAAAGTGACTACTTGACCCAGAATATTGTTTACCTGTGTAAAGATAGTGACAAAGAGGAACTGGCCTCTTCAGTGTGGAGACGACATAAACCTTCCTCTTCTTGGTTTTCCCAACCCAGTCCGCAAACTCCAAAGTGTTGGGAACTGTGGCACTCAACATCACTATGCTGACGTGGGGAGGTAGGAGGATCAGTACTTCCTCCCAGACATAGCCTCTCTAAGGAAAAAAGGGACAACCTAAATTATAGGAAACATTCTTTCTAAGAATAAGGACATAAATATTGAGAAGAATAAGAACTAAGAACTTTAGAAATGAGGACATTGAGGTGCATAACTGGAAACATAACACATTTAGGACGGGTGTTTTGAACGCCTGCGGACCGCTGGTGACGGGATTTGATAATTAGTCATGGTACATTGAAACATGGATATTCCATAATGGGCAGAGTGGTGATGTTACACAAGTCGCTCACTCCTTTCAATAACGTCATAATTTTTAGTTGCGCATGTTTTCGGAATGCCTAGAAAATGTACCATATCCCAGCAAAAGCGGCATATTTTTAACTTAATATTTACCCGCTGCAGGGCAGAAAGTGTTGTTTTTGCATTTTGAAGAAAAGGTATTTTTTAATTATTTTTGTAAATATACTAAATATTTTTCAAATGTTGAAAAAACCTTCAGGTTTTACCTAAAAAGATCTGTTGCACAGTAAAAAGTTCGATACGTGGATTGATATTTATTTTTGATATATTGTATTATATTTTAAAACTTTAAAAACGTTCTCCTGAGAAATCAAGTTTTTTGATTTATGACGTTCTTGAAAGGAGTGAGCGATATTGCTAAGACCTTAACAAATATATTCATACATAATATTGATATAAAAACATTGAATATGTAATTCAACAGATAAAATATTTAGTGACCATAAATAAATTGATACATTAAATGTTAAAATCAAACACTGATTTTTTTTGAGTCTACTGAAATGTATTTTATTGTTAAAAAACACATAAAAAATCAATTTTGCGACAATTGTTTCGCCTTGTAATTGTTTGAAAATCCCATAACAAGGCGAAACAGTTGTAGCAAAATTGTTTTTTTTTCAAAACAATAAAATACAATTTAGTAGACTCAAAAAATCAGTGTTTGATTTTAACATTTGTGTAGGTCCTCATCAAAAAGTTACATTTCCAATATTGCACACAAAATCCTTTATATGCAAATCTGTTCTGTTTACTGTATTATATCCAAATCTTAGTTAAAGTTGCGGCGAAATGTGACCAATCTTATTTTAAACCAATATGAAATCATTAAATTGCATCAAAACGTAACAATTTTACTAGCTAGAATTCCTGATTACTTAAAATAATTTATAATGGAAATGTAACGTATTATTTATTATTTATTGATTTGGCGTTTAATTTGTAGAGCTCCATTTTAATTTATGTATTCATTTTAAATCAAACACAGATTTTTTGAATCTACATAAATGAATTCTTAAAAATAATATTACCAACAATTGTATTAAGCTTTAAAATATTAATTCTCTAAAATATGGCCATGTCAATAAATTCTTCCTTTCCCAGAAAATAAATATAAGGGTACATACCTACACCCCCCATTAGCTACTGTTGTCTCCCATAAATTATTGCTGCACGTGTTAAAACTGTCACTTAGAATTGTATAGCTACATAAGGACCGTAGTCCATTTGATCTTCACATTCGTTTGATAATGGGCTAACAAGGCGAAACAATTGTCACAATATAATTTTTTATGTGTTTTTGTTAATAAAATACAACTTAGTAGACTCAAAAAATCTGTGTTTCATTTAAAATTAATACAGAAATGTAACGTTTTGGTGAGGACCTACACGTGAGGAATTCATAGGCGAAGCAGAAAGATTACATGATTCGAAGGCATGGCCTAGGTGACGTTGTCCAGGACAGAAGGACTGAGGACGAGGAGAGCTGACCCCAGCAGTCTACAAGGACATAAGCTGGGATGTAGCCAGGAAGAAGAAGGTAAGGTAAGTATTTTTTCACTTTAATATATAAATTAAAATGGAGATCTACAAATTAAACGCTAAATCTATATATAACCATAAATAAACTTGTTAACCTCATAATAGACATAGCGTACTAAATTTTTGGGTAATATATCCAAAATTAAACAAGGTTTATTTGGTTGAATTCTACATTTATTTATGTATATGTTAATACGTGACGCGTTTCGTCTTCTTAGAGTGTCCTAAGAAGACGAAACGCGTCACGTATTAACATATACATAAATAAATGTAGAATTCAATCCAACAAACCTTGTTTTAGGAATTATCAAACACTCCACTTAGAGTGTTTGATAATGTCCTAAGAAGATGAAACGAAACTTAGGACATTATCAAACACTCTTAGTGGAGTGTTTGATAATGTAATGTAAAGAAGACGAAACGCGTCACGTATTAACATATACATAAATAAATGTACAATTCAACAAAATAAACCTTGTTTAATTTTGGATATATTACCCAACAATTCAATATGGAATTCTATCAACTGTCTGCAGTTACAATAAATAGCGTACTAACCTCAGCGTTGTTTATATAATGCACTTCATCAAAAATTACATATTCTAAATCTCGGACCACGTCAGATCCTTTGTATAACATGGAGCGTAGAATTTCAGTCGTCATCACAAGACAGCTGGCCGTCGTGTTGATCTGCAGGTCTCCAGTAATCAGGCCAACATCTCCAAACGTGCGTGAGAAATCTCGGTACTTTTGATTGGACAAGGCCTTTATGGGTGACGTGTAAACAGTTCTGAAAGAATTGCCAATGACCACGCGAGGTTATATAATGATATTTTTTTTGACATCTCAACCTAGGTGAAGTGGAATATGGAAGTCTGCGCATTTACAGGGCTTACGACCGTCATAGGTTAGTTTAAGTGATCACTTTACACACCTGTAACATTCACCAATTCTACCCATGATTGACAACCACACTACTCAAATTCTTGGAAATGTGAGGTCCGATCCTGGATTATAATCACATACATGAGAAACGCTAGAAAATATCCTTTTGATATTATTATTTTAGCTAATAATTTGACTAGTTAATTTATTTACAACATTTTGAGTGTGTCCAAATACTTTTTCACACATCTGGATTATCTCCAATTATATAAAAATAACTCCTATAGTTGGAAATAATCCAGATTTTTGAAGAATTATTCAGCATCACTCAAAATCTTGTAAATAATGATACACATAAATACAAATATTTTTAAAATCACGAAATACGTACCGAGTAAAGTGCTTTTTAGAGAGAGCTATGGCATATTCTGCTACAACAGTTTTACCAGCTGAAGTATGCGCCGCTACAAAAACGTGACCTTGTTCTTCTAGTTTTAAGATAGCCTGGAAATAGTTGAATAAAAATATATAAATAAATGATAAAGTGAAGTAAATATGCCGGGTCAATATGGTAAATGTGGTTAGCATTGCGGACTCTGAAAAGTTTTTGGACTCTAACCCAATCTGCCATATGATACATATTTTTTTATAAACAATATGTCTGAAATTTAGTGCCGGGGGTGAATACTGCGTATTCCTTGGACTGCATGACCCACTATTGTTTCCATCCTCCAGAAAGCATCAGTAAAGCCTCTCCACAAAATGAGGAAAAATGAAAAATTCCTACTTTGGGCATACTTCCAAGAAGAGCAAAGAGTATAGAGAAGCTGGTAGTTACAGGGATAGTTGAGTGAGCAAGAGGATGGTCCCACATTAGATGGACCAAGTAAAAGAGTTAAAACAAAACCATGATGATTAGGATTAAACAACACATAGAAGATGGTAATTTTTTGCTTTTAAAAAAAATAAATTAAAGGGGTCTATTTTGTCCGCCTCCGTGGTGTAATAATTAGCGTGTTTAGCTACCCCGGTGGAAGTCCCGGGTTCGATTCCTAGCGGGGGGTGAAAATAAATTTTAGCAAATTTACACTTTAATATTTATTTAATATGGACTGGTCCCTGAAGCGCAGGAGTCATCACCTTACTTTCATGTATGTAACAATCAAAATAACACTGCGTCAATACAATGCAGTGCACCATGGGGTGCGGACAAGGGTTAGAAGAAGAAGATTTTGTAGAATAACTCAATAACCTGTTTCTGGAAAGTGTCCAACTCAAATGGGAAGGTATGAGCCATGTTGGGGATTTTTTTTTCAAAGTCTTCAACCGGTTTAGTGACATCCAACATTTCCGCCCATTCTGTACTACCCAGTACTCTTTCGCTGTTAGCCGGCTCCTGGGTAATTTTAAGTACGGGTAATTCCTGGACAGATTTGATGTCTTCAATAATGGACTCTTCCAAAAAGGTTTCATCTTCACTACATATCTTTGATTGGGATACTAATTTATCCTTTTTACCTTTTATATTCTGATCATCATTTTCCGACCAAAAACCTAATCAAAATAGAGTAAATTATATATATTATACAAGTATTTTTGACTATTCATTTAATTTTTTTTAGATGAAAAGGTTATTTCAAAACAAATAACTAAAAATTTAATTAAAATTCTGGCATTAGTCAAATTTTCTATTTTACATACATTTTTTAAATTGAAATTTATATATAATATAATAATAATAATAATATAATAACTCTTTATTCCAGCTGGACTAAGTGGTGGGTGCAATACTTAGTCAGCCATATATGTTTTACAACATTTTTTTATACAATGAAATTAAAAATAATTAACAAGTAACAGAGTGAAAGAAAATAATAATAATAATAATAATTTTGGAGAGATGTCGATGAAGATTAGCTCGCTGGCAAACGCAGCACTGTGCTCCAGTGCCGCCACATGTCCAGCCCCCATCTGTGCTCCACAAGTTGCTTTATGATGAGGTTGGAGCTCTTCATCATTTATATATATAACCGTATCCGCTCCCTAGGTGGAGCATATGGAGTCCACAAACCGTCTCCAGGCTTTTCTGTCGGCTGCCAGCTCCCTTGCATCCTCCCAAGTCAGATCCGCGTCCCGAAGTTCTGACGAGAACTGCCGACGAATTGTCAGCAGTGGTCGTCCTGGGCGGCGCGAACCTGATGCCTTGTAAAAGAGGCAAGCTTGATTAAGGCTCTCAGGAGGCGTGCGGAGTACATGGCCAAGCCAACTGAATCGCCTTTTCTTGGCGACAAAGATTTATTTATTCTTATATATTCTTATAAAATAATACATGCCAGTAAAAAGTACTATGTACTCTCTGTAAAGACTAAAGAACAAATTCTTAATTAAGGAGTATAATTCTTAAAAAAAAAGAAAACAAAATTAATAGTAAAAATAATTTCCAAATCATACCTTCCAAATGATTGTCTCTTTTGATAATTTCCTTAAAGTTTGAATCGTCATCAGCAATGTTTAAACAAATATCACCATTTTCTTCATTTACTATTTTCTCATCATCAATTAAAGTAACACCATCTTCAGCGAAAAATAATCCATCCAATGGGTCATATGTCGGAGGAACATTTAAAAGGTCTGAAAAAAATAAATACTAATTAAATATTTTCCATATCACTTAAATGATAAAATTTCAAATAAATATTTGAATGATTAAAGAAAACACTTCGTTTTTTACCACTTGAGTTTTATTATATACTACATGTTTCAGAAGTTAAACTTCCATCATTCAGGTCTGTATAATAACTAAAATATCAAATATAAAATTGTTCTATAAATAAGGAGAGGGGAAAGTAAGGGGAAGGGGTTAGTCAAGGGACGGAGTTTGAAAACAAAGGAAAAATGGAAAGCAAAGGTGAAGAATTTTGAAACAATATGTTATTTAATAAATTATTATTAGAATTTAGGTTTTTTTGTATTTCTAAATTTTCAAGATAATTCATAATTTGGCCTTTATATGGAACAAGGTGTAATAATTTTAATTTATGAGAGTGAAATGAGTGATTAGTATCTATTATGTGATTTGCAAATTTCTAAATCAAAAAAATCCTAAATTCTAATAATAATTTATTAAATAATATATTGTTTCAAAATTCTTCACCTTTGCTTTCCATTTTTCCTTTGTTTTCAAACTCCGTCCCTTGACTAACCCCTTCCCCTTACTTTCCCCTCTCCTTATTTATAGAACAATTTTATATTTTATATTTTAGTTATTATACAGACCTGATGATGGAAGTTTAACTTCTGAAACATGTAGTCTATAATAAAACTCAAGTGGTAAAAAACGAAGTGTTTTCTTTAATCATTGTAACATGTCTTACCACAAAGTTAATGCCGAAACAATAAATTAAATATTTGAATATCAAACAATGCAATTTTATGCACAACAAATTAAATGGCTTATTTATTCAATATTTTCATGGTAAACTACATGGAAATAATGTATATTTGAGCTTTTTAGGTATGGCCTGTGTCAAGCTTGCATGTACAATTTAAAAACTTGCAATCGTAATTTTTCAATTCTTATTTGGTGTATATCAAAGAAGAAACATTTAATTCATGCCATAATTGTTTGTTTATTATTATTAATAAATAATAAGAGTAATTTTATGTTGTAATATCTAATAATTATGTACGTAACACATTGTTAACGGCGAGGACATATTTGTATGTTTCAGAAACCTTATGTTGTGGTGGTGTGAATATTTTTGTGCATTTCGGTTACCTTCACCTTTATATACAAACAAACACGTAACGTCTAATTTCTTATCATGATTGCTTTGCTGTGCAGTGGATAGGTGTCATTACAATACAAAAATATTATCGATTCTTTTCTGTCTCATTCTTTAGATGCAATAAAAAATAATTGGGAAAATACTATACTACTGTCATCATTCTTTAGATGCAATAAAAAATAATTGGGAAAAAATAATACAATCTTATAATTTTAGTTGCGCTGAGCCTTACCAAAAAAGAGACTGAGCTCTTGAGCTTGGAAAGGGACTTTTTGTTATTTTTTTGTTATAGTATCATGTTATACATTTATGGGTAAATTAGTGGGTAGTGTCATGTCCGAACCTTATAGCTATTTGAATTATAATGATTTCTACATACTTTCCCCTATAAACATCCCAGGAATATCGTCCTCTTCGTCGAATAAGTTATTAAGGTTGTCGTGAAAGGTGATGTTGGCTTCCGGGTCTACCTCGTAGCCGGCGGGGAGGAAGGGCAGCTGGTTGGGGGTCCCCTGCGTGGCGAGCTGGGGCGGAAGGGGGGGTCTCTTCATACTCAAGTCCTCTCGTTTGTTACTCTGGTAAAGTATCACTTCCCCCCAATCTATCACCTCCCCGTCTGGGTTCCTGATAGGCTGAAGTAATCATAAAATGGGCTGGTGTCATGTTTTTTATTACACATTTTTTTAAAGATTCTAAACCTTATTTGGTGAGTAAAAATAATAAGAAATAAAAATATTTTGACATCTCAAAATAGATGAAGAAGAACATGGAAGTCTGGGTATTTACAGGGTTTATGACCTATCATAGGTAGATAAAGCAGTCACTTTATACATGTCGCTCACTCATTTCAACAACGTCATATATCAAAAAACTTGATTTGTCAGGAGATCGTTTTTAAAGTTTAAAAATGTAATGAAATGTATTAAAAATACATATCAAGTCACTTATTGAACTTTTTACTGTGCAACAGATATTTTTATGTAAAACCTGAAGGTGTTTTCTCCATTTGAAAATTTTTTAGTATATTTAAAAAAATAATTAAACAATACATTTTCTTCAAAATGCAAAAACAACACTTTCTGCCCTGTGGCGGGTAAATATTAACTTAAAATTATGCCTCTTTTGCTGGGATATAGTACATTTTCTGGGTATTCCGAAGTGTTGTTTTTGCATTTTGAAGAAAAGGTATAATTATTTTTTAAAATATACTAAATATTTTTCAAATGGAGAAAAAATCTTCAGGTTTTACCTATAAAGATCTGTTACACAGTAAAAAGTTCAACAAGTGGCTTGGTATTTATTTTTAATACATTGAATTATATTTTTAAAGTTTAAAAATGTTCTCCTGAAAAATCAAGTTTTTTGATTTATGACGTTCTTGAAAGGACTGAGCGATATGTTTTGTGCTGTTCATCCTTCTAGCGAACAAATTGAGAAAAAAGACTCATTCGTACTCGAACGAACCGTCGTAAAAGCTTGCTGACATCTATCGACCTTTCTTCAGGACCAACCAATGTCGATCAATTTTCGAAAGCAGTAAGGGTTATTAGTGAAAAAATTCAATTCATTCACTAGGGGTATGAACAACATAAAACATTGTATGTAAAAAGAGATAGATGATCGTCAGGTACGCGTGGAAAGAAGATAGCACGACGATTTGTATGTCATTTACCTGAAAAAATAATCAATTTCTTGTGACAATATAATCGCCTCCTTGGGCAGATTGGAGACGATTTGCTAACGTAGACGAAATGAGAATATAACCTACTTGTAGGGAAGCTTGCAAGGGGACTTCCTGGCAGCAATAGACACTCGAAAAGTCGGCAACCCGAGGCACGATATTTTTCGATCCTTCTTCCCACTTATGTATCGAGAGCCGTTCAGGGTTTAGTAACAAATCCCGTAACTCATCGTCTATATCACCAATGACCGGCGGTATCTGTGAACAAAGAAAAAAAGAAAGACAAATTAAATAAACGGATAGTCACCATAATTCACGAAATTGATGTAAATAAACTTACTTTTACGGTTCGGCGTTGCTCTTTTGCAGCCATTTCAATAATTATGTCTCTGCTAAATTCCTGTGTTTTTTTAATTCTCTACAATTCATATATGATTTTGTTTTATTCTGTAAGTTCTTTAAAATGACAACACGTTGACATTTATTTTGACTTTGACAGGAGAGTTTGCTTGTTGCTTAGTTTACTATGCTTTTTTGCTGGAGTACGTTCAGAAACTATATCCAACGAACACTGAATGCTGTCAGATTTTTTTATTATTTTAAATTACATATAAAAATGTGTGATACATAGTTTTTTCATTCTAACTGTCAATGTGGCTACAAGTAATTTTACTCTGCTAGAAAACTACGCACGCCAGTCGTTTTTTTTACTAAATGTATTTTTTTTCTATTATAAGTATTCCGGGTTCGGATTTTTATATTAGATTCATGCAAAAGATACATGTGCGGCGGGCTTATCAGCGTAATGGTATTTATCTATGGGCGGCTCTCATTTTACTACAACTCTATTCGCAGTTATTTTCCCTCAATTTTTTTAAATAATTAAATTAATTAATGTATAAATAATTTTATTATTTATTATTATATTATAAATAATAAAATTATTTATTATGCAGGTGCTCAGAGAAAACCAGGCAGGGTTTCTGCCTGGCAGGTCCTGTGCGGATCAAATCCATAATATTCGCCACATTCTACAGCAGAGCCAGGAATTTAACAGTTCTCTGGCGATGTGTTTTGTAGACTATGAGAAAGCGTTTGATAGTCCGCACAGGCCCACACTCTGGAAAGTACTGGAAGCTTATGGGGTGCCTGCGAAATTAGTGGAGCTAATTAAGTCCCTTCACCTCAATAGTGAATGCCGAATGAGAGTTGACGATGTTGTCACGGATTGGTTTGGGGTCTCTACCGGAGTCAGACAAGGCTGCGTCCTTGCACCGTTTCTCTTCATCATCCTCATGGATTTCATTCTTCGAAAGTCATTACCATCTGACCGAGGTATATCCATCTCCCCCTCCCGGAAACTCTGCGACCTAGAGTACGCAGATGATGCTGTTTTAATTGATGACTCCGTCGAGGGTCTTCAATTGATCGTCGACAGGGTAAATAGGTACTCTACGCACATGGGGCTTACAATAAATGTTGCAAAAACCCATGTGTTGTGCAACAGCTCATGCCTAGATGCCCAACAACCCTTGACGTTGAGTAACCAGCGCATCGAAAGGGTCGAGAGTTTCAAGTACTTGGGAGTGTACGCGACTGAAAATGGCAGCCTTCAAAAGGAACTGGGAGTGCGATTAGGACTCGCTGGGTCCGCATTCAACAGTATGAAAGCTGTCTGGAGATCGGATTTATACTCGGTGAAAACCAAATGCCGCCTATACAATGCCTGCATTGCTCCTGTTCTCTTATACGGCTGTGAAACATGGCACCTTACAAGGGCCCAAAGCAGCCGTGTACTAAGCTTTGAGAACAGGTGTTTGCGGAGAATCTTAGGCGTGCGGTGGTTTGACTTTGTGAGGAATGAAGAGATAAGGCGTAGGACGCAGCAAATCTTGGTCACAACTGTCGTCAAAAAAAGGCGATTCAGTTGGCTTGGCCACGTACTCCGCATGCCTCCTGAGAGCCTTAATCAAGCTTGCCTCTTTTACAAGGCATCAGGTTCGCGCCGCCCAGGACGACCATTGCTGACAATTCGTCGGCAGTTCTCGTCAGAACTTCGCGACGCGGATCTGACTTGGGAGGATGCAAGGGAGCTGGCAGCCGACAGAAAAGCCTGGAGACAGTTTGTGGACTCCATATGCTCCACCTAGGGAGCGGATATGGTTATTATTATAAATAATTTTAAAAAAATAGAGGTGAAATATCTGAGAGCAAAGCTGTACAAATCTTCAAACCTATATAAGTATATCTACAGAACGGTTTTCGTCGAAACTAAAAGGATGTCATTCAAAGTAAATTTTTGTATTTTACAAAATCAATTTTGTAAAAAAATATGCAACAGTGGCGTCTCCCAGGAATTATTCGAAGTCTATGCAATTATTAAAATAAAACGGATAACAATTTAATTTGCAAAAATGTACATTTTTATTTAATATAAGTAAAAAAATAGCTATAAGAAATAACAACAATGTTTTTAATTAGGTACTTACTTGTATAAGTTCGATTTCAAACGCTGATCTAACGAAAAAGTCAAAATCGAGAACATACTCGTATAATGGTGGGGACTGACCGTAGTCATTTCGTCGTAACGTAACACGTTACGATGCGAGCATTCGTATAGTCAGTACAGCGAGCCGAGCGCTCCATTCATAGTTTCGGATGCTCGCTGATGCTCGCCGCGAGCGATGTTACAACGTTACGTTACGACGAAATGCTCCGGTCAGTCCCTTATAATACATATCTACCGACATCCCAATGGGATATTTGTGAATGTATATTTCATCAGTGGTCTGGACCGATTTCGGATCGTTCCTAGGGGCATGTGACGCAGTGTTATCTTGATCGTTACTTTCATGTATTGACGCAGTGTTATCTTGATCGTTACTTTCACGAAAGCACGATGATCACTCCTGCGCTTCAGGGACCAGTCCAGGGTAATAATAAATAAATATTATAATGTAAAATCACTAATATTTATTTTCACCCCCTCCCCCTTGGGAAATGAACCCGGGACCTCCAGCACGGTAGCTAAACACGCTAACCTTTACACCACGCATCGGTTCTTGCAAAATATTTAAAATAACTTTTTTTTAAAAATAAAAATAAAAATGCATGTTTTTTTAGGCCAAAGTCGTGTGAAATTATGGTGGTTGACGATATATTAACAGTAACTAAACAAGCATTTTTTTAATTATATATTTTTTTATTTAGAAAGGCTCCCGGCGGGTTGATTGCAATAACATATACAGGTATATCCTGCCGAGTCTAGATGCCCTCTAAAATCGAAATCAAAATAATAATATAACCTAAATTGTTTTGGCGACGACCTTCACGTCTTCAAGAGCAGTCAGTCGGTTTGGTTTTGTTTACAAACATTTCTGAGATAACAAGACACCCGTCGAATTTATTCTCAAATCGATAGAGGTGAAGGATATTACTATAAATCGTTCATAGTTATAATGCACATTACTTCAAAGCAATACCTCGTATCTCGTATGGAACAATTTTGCATAAATGACATCAAACAAAGAGCCTGGTTAATATATTTCGATCACCATATAGTTTATAGTTAGCCATAGACATTCTCGGTTCGAACCGACTCTACTACAATTTGATACTTATTTCTAATAATGAGCCGCTTAGGCTCACAGAAATAGCAAGAAATTTAAATATTTGTGTAGATAATAAAAAAAAACACAAATATTTATCTTTTATTAAATAAAACATATTTATTAAATAAATAAATATACTTCTTCAAACCCTTATCCGCACCCCAATGGTGCATAGGGCACTGCATATTCGGAACAAGGGTGGAATAAAAAAAGTAAGAACAAGAGAGAAGATGAAGTAGTTATATATGAGAATTAATAAAATAAATAAATAAAATAAAAAATAAGAATTACAAACACCCAGAACGGGAATTGCATCTATAACGTCAGCTTCACAGTCGAACGTCTACTCAACAACACCAAGAAGTATTATAATATATGTGTATATAAATATAACAACTTTTTTCTTCAAATCGCAATTGAATAAAAGAGCATTGAATTTTGCTTTGTATAAATATTTTTTAATTGTGTATTTCGTTTTGTGACATACGTGGTTTTGTTTGACATGAATAATGTACGATATACCAGCGTATGCCTTCTGGCTATGCATTTAATGAATCACATGAAATCACTTTTACATACGGGTTGTTTGCAAAAATATTTGTAAAAAAAACTTGTAGTCACTTAGAGGTTTGATCCTACTACTTCATCATAAGTGTTATAGTCAAAGCCATAAGATTCATCCAGGATTGACTCGCCAATGGATCTTTGTCAGACGGGAGGAATATTTATTTAAAATACTCAACCTATAAAGGATTTTATTAGACTTGTTTTGGGTTTATGGGTTTTGGGTTTTGGGTTTAACAGCTGATATAATTAATATTTTCATTCATTGTTTTCTTTTCGAAAATTCGCCTTCGAAAAAACGTTATTTTCGTAAGTTGGCAATGAATGATATCACATAAACGATGGAGTTATTTTAATATTGGTAACATTGCTAAATTATTGGCGGCTATATTTGTTGATGGCGTTAGTCCACTACACGGAATTGCACGGAATTTTACCGTCCGGCACGTCTGTTGGCGTTTTAAAACGACGATTGGCATGAATTGGCTTGTGCTTTTGTCCATCTTTTTTTGAATTGGTGCTCTTGATCGGTGCGTGAACACGTTGCGCGTAAATTCGATCACGCTAAACTGTCGTAGTCGTTTTCATTTTTCAAAACCGGACAGCCGGACGGTGAAATCTCATGTAGTGGACAAACACCTTAAGTCTTTCTAAGAGTGTATGTACAAATTTATGGTGCATTACTTTAAAAATGATGACGTTTTTATAAAATGACACGTTACAAAAATGTCATTGTGTTTATGGTTATTTCCCAAAACTTGTATATAGATATGACTAGTCAAATTCCGAAATCATTTATTTGAGCTTTCAACTTTGACGGACCTATTTAGTCTCTCTTAGTTTAACTAGACAAACCTAAGAGCACTCTTTGCTTACAGCAGACTTTGACTACAGCATTAATATAATATATTTTCGGTTGAATAAAACACAAATTTATTTTTAAATAATTTATTGAATAATCGTTTAATCAAATGCAATTGCAATATAAATACTTAAATAGATTATTATTTTATAAACAAGAATTGAATATATTTACAACTTAACATAATTGATGAAAAAATACACATATGTATATAAGTGAATTTTATATATGTATATAATATAAATATATATATATATATATATATATATATATATATACTATATATATATATATATATATATATATATATATATATATATATATATATATATATATATATATATATATATATATATATAAATATATATATATATATATATATATATATATATATATATATATATATATATATATATATATATATATATATATATATATATATATATATATATATATATATATATATATATATATATATATATATATATATATATATATATATATATATATATATATGTATATATATATATATATATATATATATATATATATATATATATATATATATATATATATATATATATATATATATATAATATATATATATATATATATATATATATATATATATATATATATATATATATATGTGGGAGAGAAAAAGGTACATTTTATATTGGGAAAAACATTACATAAATAACATATCATACTCAACTACCTTGATGTCTAAATAATTTGTTTTGGTAAGGAATGTATACATAATTCATTACGTATATGGACTTTTGATTAACAAGAATTATCATTAACCTTTAAGACAGATACTTGGCTTGTTTAGATCGCAATTAAACCGAAATAATTTTTCTAAGAATTACATTTTGACCTTTAAAAGTATATATTAAAAACCTTATCCAAATAAAACTAGACTCTGTCTACCTATAATTATGTCTACCTTATAATTATGTATGTACACTTTTCTGTCAATATGACGTATCACAACAGTTCAATTTGTGAACTCACATATCGCTAAAGAACGTCATAAATCAAAAATCGTCAATTTTTAGTCGTGCATGTTTTGGAATGCCCAGAAAATGTACTGTATCCCAGCAAAAGAGACATATTTTTAACTTGATATTTACCCGCTACTGGGCGGCAAGTGTTGTTTTTGTATTTTGAAGAAAAGGTATTATTTAATTATTTTTTTATGCACAATTTTTTTTCAAATGGAGAAAAAACCTTCAGGTTTTACCTAAAAAGATCTGTTGCACGGTAAAAAGTTTAATAAGTGGCTTGATATTTATTTTTAATACATTGTGTTATATTTTTAAACTTTAATAACGTTCTCCTGAAAAATCTAGTCTTTTTTATTTATGACGTTCTTGAAATGAGTGAGCGATATGTTTTATTTATGGTATTATTATTATTTTTTCACTGTAATATTTATTCAATATCACCCTGGACTGGTACCTGAAGCGGAAAGCTGGCCACCCTGTCTTCATGTGTTAGTAGATGGGTCGGAACGCAGTCAACTTTGGGAACCTATGATCTCACCAATCAAAATTAACCCATTAATTAAGGCTGAGATCTCGAACGTTCAAATTAGAAAGTGTTCGATCACGCTAGGGGTTAGACGTCTCTCCGCGCTCAATTTTTTCAGAAAATATTTTAGAATCTGACCTTTTTTTAAAATATATTATAATAATTTTTTTGACTCTTTACCTTTTGGTAACTATTTTTTTTCAAAACCGTATATTTATTTTGTAGAAAAACTATTTTTTTCAATACAAAAACGATGTTATAAATAATAAATTCAATTACGTGAAATGTTACATTACCCAGGTAGGGTTTAGAAAAAAATAAGTTGCGATTTATCGTACACTGGGCCTTAATATAAACATAATATCACATTTTAAAATCTACATTAAAATGATATCATTACACAATACATATTAAATTAAAAATAAGTAAGTGTTGTTAGTAGTCGGAAATAAGAAGGGAGTATGATTTTTATTATATTTTTGTAAAGAATATTATATTTTCGATATCCGGACAAAATATTACAATATAAATAATAATCTGAAAAAATCTACAATCATGCTTAGAAAATCACAACCTTAAAGTACAGTATCATCCACAGATTGTAAATTATAAGTGAGTTGTAATTAATGCCCAGTATTCGATAAGTCCCAACATTAATTTCTCTAAACCCAGGTAACATTTTACGTTATTGTTTTTTTTTTCTAAAACACCGTTTTTGTATTGAATTTTTTTTTTCGAAATAATTATATGGTTTTGTGAAGAAAAGATTTTTTGAAAGGTAAGGAGTTTAAAAAAATCTATATACATACAGTATCGAAAAGATTAATTGAAACAAAACTTATTTTGTTGTATTTTCGTAAAAAGTTTTGTAAAATCTTTTGTTTATTAGTTATATCACAAATTAATAGTCAATATGATCTCATTTAGGCTCAATTTACTCTTCTTGGCATCTATTATATAAGGTTTTGGCACGTGGATGCCATTTTTTCGTCTCGAAACCATACCAGAATTATGGACAAAATGACTTTTCCACCGTAGTGCAATCAATTTTGGAGAGCCGATTCTTACAGATTGCCGATAGATTTGCAATAAGGCAAAATTCTTGACCAGTCCAACACAGTTCATTGTTTTTGTATGTATGAAAAATTTCATCATTTTTTTGGATTTGTGGCAGGGGGTTAAATCCTGCTGAAATATTCTATTCCCATTTGACCTTCGTTTTTGTATCTCTACTAGTATCTTTTCCAGTAGTATTGGGTGATACTTCTCGCTATTCATCACCTCAGTCTCTGAAACAAGCGGCTTTGGTCCATAATACGAGGAACACCACCAAAACATTTTTTTAGAGGGTGTTGAACATACGAAAAAAAAGTTTTGTTTCAATTAATCTGTTCGATACTGTACTTGTTCTAACCTGAATAATCGCAATTTTTATAATGCTTTTATAGTTTTCAGTCAGTCGATACCATCTCTATTTTCTCCAAATATACTGAATTCGACACTAATGAGTCGATTTAGATAATCCCATTTAGCCGGATTTATCTTATGACATTTGGTGAGTTTTCGATAACAAATACCTCCATAATAATCCAACAAACCTTGATAATGTGGCGATTAGATATTATATTAAAAATGTTACAGATTCCGGGGTCAGTTTACAAGAAAGAGTCATTGAAGCCAGCGAGGAATAAAACACGAATCATTCACCTCAGGAGGTCGAATAACAATAACACGTAGTAATGGCGAATTACATCGTGACCATAAATAGATAATTACTTTTCAAAATTGTTTTTCAAATTTAACTATTACAAAGGAAATAATTCAAAATGGCAATCTATCATTCACCATACGCGATCACTTAAACTTTAAACGAACGTATTAATAATAATAACACGTAATTTAATAAATGACTTCCATGGGTAGTAATTTAACAGCTTATAAAGTGACTGAATTGAATACTAATTATTCTAGATGAAGATCATATGCCGTTTGTACTCAAGCCGTAAGGATATCGGCCGCTAGTTTTGAGGTAATATTTCCCTCTGCTGTAAGATGGAGAACCTTCTCCCAAAACAGAGATGCTCCTGTCTCTGCATCCTCCTGCCAGGAAGGTCTCCCAATCCTCGCATTCGGTCGCCATAAACGCACTTTCGTCTAAGATGGATTCTGCGTATATAATGATGCTTCTCGTGTGACTGCAGGAGATGGACCCACCGCAGCCCGGTTGGGGTCCGGACACCCCGTTAACGTAGAAATCCGCATGGCCCACGTTCTCTCGCGAGAAGCTAAGGATCGTTGTGTGAACGGCGTCCACGTATCGGGCATCGTTCTTAGTCAGCTTCTGAGAATCTGGAGAAGCGAAGCACACAGTGGCTGGGTCTATAGCCGTGATGCGAGTGAGCATAACGCCTCTTTCTCTCTGAAATATCCTGCCAGCCACTCCAGCGAACTGCGCTCCGAGGCTGTATCCGACCAGATGAAAGCTATCGTACGGAACTCCGCGATCCACTAGGTCCATTATGAATTCTGCCAGAATTCTTCCTAGGTAAGGAGTCAACCCGACAGCTGGTAAATAGTCTCCGCTGGTGTACACGTTCGAAGCGAAAGACAGGAAATTATATCCACCTCTCCTGAAATAGTTTTCCGCTATCTTTTCCACGTTGGGTTCGTCAGGGGTGTTCTTATACCCGTGGACAAATAGTATTGTTCTTTGGTACGGGTTGAATAGCGTTGATTCTAAGAGATACAGAGGGGCTTCCAATATCTTGTACGATATGAATCCCCTAGGTGTGTAGAGGTACAGCCGGACTTGATTCTTGTCCACCGTATTTTCCAGCCTTGATCTGTACAGCGAGTTTATAGCGTCACCTGGAAATAACATCATCCATTATTAGTTTCATCACAATTAAGGAAGTTTCGTTATACGAGTATTAATACATTAACAAGAAAAAGATCTCTGTCATCATTAATTATTTCCCTTTATCATTTATTTATATAGAAAACTCGACAATAGTCAATTGTCGGTTTAGACGAGGACGTTCAACAGCTAATTTCTTAGTAATTAAGTGGATACCTCTCAGAAAAAGTCACTCGTACTTAAACAAATAAAAAATAGCTACCAGGTGACTGATCCAAAAAATATTACGAAAGAATGACCATTTTATTTTTTTAATTATTATGTATAAAATATCGTTTTTATTTTATTCACCTTCTAGACATTTTTAATTTTAACAATCTTAAAATTATTTATGTTGTTCTCTCCAATAAAGAGACTAAACTCTCGTGCTTGGAGAGGGACTTACGCTTATTATTTATTGTTTATCTTTATGAGTGATACAATTAGCTTATTTTTTAAATGTTTTTTATATTTTTTTTATTTTGTATGTGTGTTTGTTTGTGTTTTTGTTTCGATTATCATGTACATTTAAAATGCATTTTTTGCATTTTAATGTCATAAATTATTTACATCTTATATTATTTATATCTGTGGGAAGGTCATTGAAATATTTGGTTCCCAAATATTTAAAGCTCTGTCGGAACTGTTTGGTATTGCATTTTGGTATTGTAAAGTCATTCTGGTATCTCGAAGATGAACTTTTCTTTAGATTCATGTATTATTTACTTATCATTTACCCATAACAAAAATCTTGAGATTTATAATGAATATTACAGTATCTACTCAATGAATTAGGGCCACGCAGAATTTCGCGCAATTTCTCAATTCAAACAGGAATAACTCAGAGAAAACCTTGAATAAAACAACATTGAATTTTATTTACACAAGAACACTTTATTACGCTTAAATTATGCATATATTTTCATATAAATATAGTTAGTATTTATTATTTCCACCTTTGGCAGAAATAACTGCCTCAATTCTTTTTGGCATACTTAAAATGCACTGTTTTATCGTGTTTTTTATTTCTTCGTCTTCTGACCTAATTTTTTGAATTTTTTTTTTAGACAGTCTACTGTCGGATTTGGGAATGAGTATACCTTATTTTTTAACATGCTCCATACGTTTTCTATAGGATTAAGGTCCGGAGAATTTCCAGGCCAGGGGAGCAAAGGCAGATTTTTGTTAGACAAAATTTTTATTATTGATTTAGCCCGGTGGCAAGGTGCCCCATCCTGCATGAAGGTGTATGGACCTTCTGTTGGGTCGAGTGTATGGTAGAAGGGCAATAAAATTCGTTCGAGGACCTGCTTATAGGAATTTTGGTTCATTGTTCCTTCCACGAAAAACAACGGCCCAGGTAAATTGTTAATAATACATGACCATATCATTGTTGCAGGGGGGTGTTTGATAACTTTAACCACACAGGCCTCATTGTAACGTTCCATTGGTGTTCTCCTGACGAATCGACGGCTCTCTGTCACGGCTTCTAACCGGCACTCATCACTAAAGATGACCTGAAAAATAATGAAAATTTAAGTTTAATTCAAATATATAAGTTTATTGACTAAAATGATATGTTGAAAATTCAATTTAAATAAATACCTTTTTCCAATCATCTACCGAGTAATTTCGATGTAGCCTGGCCCATTTTAATCGATCCGCTTTCATTCGTGGTGTCAATTTTGGTACTTTTACAGGGCGCCTGCATTTCAGATTTACTTCGTAAAGACGTCGCCTCAGTGTTGATACCGATATATTTATACCCTCTTCTTCCAATTTTATTTTTAATGTTTTTGCTGATGCACTTCGGTTTTCTAAGGCACTTTGAACGATTTTTTGATCAGTCCTCGGTGTTGTTTTTCTAATCTTACGACAGTTCTTTCGCTGATTGCTGGTGGCGGGTGACTGATTTTTTATTGATTTTGAAATTTTGTCCACTGTTTGACGAGAAACGTTTTCTTTTTTTGAAATTTCTCTATTAGATAGTATTCCTAATTTCAGTAGCACTATAACACTAGACTTTTTTTCCTCAGAAATGTCTTTACTTTTTCCCATTTTGTCCTTTTCAAAAAAAACACTTGTGTTTACAAAAAAAAATTATACTTTATGAACTAAAATTAAAAATTAAGTTTTTTTCACAAGACACGATAACTATATAACCTCTCTGAACAAAACAACAATCAGAACTCAAGAAACTTCACTAATAAATGAGATAGGGCTTTTTTTTGAACTTTCAACTATCTGTCTACCTGTGCTAATTAGGGACCTTTCTCAGAAAAAGGGTTTAAAATTTTGTAAACGCTTAAATAATCCAGGTATATTTTACATATTATTGAAGGTAATATACATGATATTAGATGTCAATAAAAAACTTAAAGTATTTATGTAAAATAAATGTAATAATCCAAAAGATTTCAGAGTATTCAAAAAAATAATGGGTGGCCCTAATTCATTGAGTAGATACTGTATATAAGGTCGTTCAAGAAAAAAGTTATAAAAAAGATGATTAAGCAGTTTTTTTTCAATAATTATTCAAATTGTATGATGTTTTGCATATTAACGAGTAATTATTTGGGGGCATAGTCGATGGACTTGATCTTGGACTTTGAAACGATGTGACGACATTTCAGTATTCTAATATTTCATGTACAGGTGTAACCAATCATTAAGTTCACCTGATGTTCTGTAAATTCATGTACCACTGTCACGAAGAATACTTCGTGACGGTGGTTTAGGAAGAAGATAATAAATAAATATAAATTAAATAAGTTTAAATAATCTACCTAATAAGGAAATGAAATAGTTCAGGGGTGCCAATTTTATTGCCGGTATGCATAATACTTAAACTGACCAATATTTTTTTCTTCTGTTGGAGTGCGCACTAAACATCAAATGTTTAGTGCACGGTACTTTTTTCTGCATTAAATATTATTTCTATGTTTGTTCTCGTTTTATCAGGTGCAAAATATTAGCGCCCCCTTGTTTGACAACCCATATCACCTCCCCTCCGGGCGGGGCAACTTTCTTACTTGCGGGGATACATTCAAATAGTGTCTTTATATACATGTTTTGAAAAAAAAACTGATATGCGGATGGGTTTATAAAAAGAAAAGGAATGTTGATAAAGAAAATAGGAGGAATAAATAACATAAATATGAAAAAATTATGTTGTTTTACATTTTTCTGATGAACTTGGCAGGATTTAAAAAAAAAAAAACTAACAACATCGCTCTATGTAATCCGATGTAATTGCGTTTTTTCTGTCGTCCACAACTTACTCTTCTGTGAAAAGATTCTTTCTACGGGAGATACTTATACGCTTTTATACCGTCGATTTTTTTGCACTTTTTATAAAAAATTGTTACCATGTGTCGCCATTTTTTTTGAAAACGGGACATTTCGACGTCCCGAAACATTACTCGAGGACAACGGGACAGGCTATCTAATAACGGGACGGTCCCGTTCAAAACGGGACGTATGGTCACTTTAGTAATGTTTCTATCCTATCTTCCTTTAACATACAACATTTTGAGTGTGTCCAAATACTTGTTCACAAATCTGTATTACCTCGAATTAGGAGTTATTTTTTACATTGTTTTTTGACATCTCAACATAGATGAATATGGGCATGTTACACGTGCGTAAAGTGATCACTTAACCTATACCGGTCGTAAGCCCCGTTAATGCCCAGACCTGCGATAAAGCATTATCACGATTGTTAATTGCTCGAAGGTAAGGTGATCAGTCCTGCGCTTCTACCTTGTACATAATAAGCAAGGCAGATAATAAATGTAATTCCCATCTAGAAAAAGTCCTGCACTTCTTGTACCAGTCCAAAGATAATATCAAATAAATATGAAAGTGAAAAATCACTATCATTTATTTAGACCCCTCTGGAAATCGAACCCCGGACCTTCAGCATGATAGTTTTTATTTTATTATTATTTAATATGGTTACAAATTTAAAAAAAATATATTCTATAAATTAATATTCTAAATACTTTAACTTTTACAATCTTAAAATTAATAATTTTCAAACTACGTTCGTATCGTTTTATAAATTTCATAATGCCAATCCATTTTTTTGATTTCGTATTTTTATAGCGAAAAATCCTTGATTTTTAAGATTTTTTAAAAGTAAATATCGCAGAAAAAATATTAATTATCAATGAATAATTAGAATGTAGCTTGACTTTTGGCACAGCCTGAAATCACTATACAAATTTCCGCATTATTCATTTAGCGTATTTAACCAATGTTGGTTTTACGGATCACATTTACATAAGTAGCTGATATCGATGCAAAATTTCGTAATTTTTTATCTCAGCAAGATGTAAATACAATCTGAGATGACTGCATAAGATATTACGCGTTTGGAAACAAGTTTTTTGGTCGAACCACTATAGAGGTGATGTTTAGTTATTTATACAGGATTAATTTTTGGTATTTATTTTTAAATTGTAGTGACATGAGTTAAGTATTTTTGGAAGTTGTTTTTATTTCACACTTTAAGCTGGCAATATAATTTAAAATTTTTAAATAGTCTAAGTCAGTGGTTTCTAGTTAGTTCTTCCTCTTTCCTTTACTTTTTTAAAGACCTGACACTCGCATACTATCCAGTGAAATATATATATATTTATATATTTCAGTGGTCAGATCTTGGGTGACAATATATACATGTTTGTACATATGTGTAAGCATGTATGTGTGTGTATGTATGTGTAATGACTTATACCATTTATTTCTTGAATGTTTTTTGCAGATACTTTGTTGCACATTTTATAAACTTTATAAAATTAAACAAATTTGTTTTAACCACTTTTTTATTATTAGTACACTTTAACCTACCGGTTTCGACAAGAACCTTGTCATCATAAGGGTTTATTAAATTCTAAAACATTAAAAACATTAATTATGAGTATTTTAATGTTTTTAATGTTTTAGAATTGAATAAACCCTGATGATGACAAGGTTCTTGTCGAAACCGGTAGATTAATGTGTACTAATAATAAAAAAAGTGGTTAAAACAAATTTGTTTAATTTTATAAAGTTTATACCGTTTATGTTTTATGTAATATACGATGAGAATTGTAATGTACATAAAAAAGAGAAAGTGATACCTCATTTATTGATTTATCGATAAAAATAAAATTATATCGATAGTAAAGTATTAAATTATGTTTGCAGCAATAAAACAGTGTTTATTGGCGTTCATTACTCACAAAAAATACTAGTCCTTCACGTGACTATATCGCTAAGTATCGCTAAAAGGATGATAATGAACACGTATGATGTCATATGTAAAATACTTCAAATTGCCAGCGTAATAATTTAAGATGTTCTTGAATAATTAGATAACTTAACCTGTGTTTACGTAATAATCGCTTTTTTAAAACTACCTCAATAAGACAGTAGTCAATTTTCAATAGCGGACAAATCCATTATCGAGACCTGCCAATTTCCGTATTACGCTTTCATAAAAAGTTTATAATTATCATTGCTTCATACGCATTGTGAAATTATACATACTAAAAATGTGTGTAATCTATTTTCATTATTTTCCATTTAACCAGACTTAAGCCACAGCAACGCGTAACGGGGTACTGCTAGTAAAAAAATAATAAATACCGAAGTCACTAAGCGCAAACGTTTTATGAAGACAGGAAAAAATAATGAATTTGTCAACTTTTGAAAAATAGCTCTTAAATAATCATTACCATTGAAGATCAATATTATGTATGTGAATATTTCCTCTAGCTTGTATAATTATTGACTTAATTGATGTATGCATTGTAGCATGATAATAGAGCCGTAGAGCAGTGGAGCAATTTCAATGTCTTGGGGGGCAATGCGCAAATCGTTGATATTTGTTACATTGTTGTCGGAAAATAAATTTTCGAAAAAAACATATACTTATTGTAACTCTGACTTTTGGAGAATAGATGACATCACATTTATATTTATATTTGTTCTCATCCATATTATTTTTAGCGATAAATGGCAATACTAGCCCATCGTAAAATTTTTAAAATTATTTTGAGTATTTATGCTGTGTTTATTACAGTCCGGTACTTCACTTGTGTGTGATTGCCTTGTTCGTTCGTTTACATTTTGCAAAGTTTATAAACTTATTTTAAATATAGTTTTTAACCCCATGCAAAAAAAATTAAGCGTACGAAAGTAGGTTGTCAGTATTCAGAAGATTATTTGCTTTTCGTTTTTCAAGTCAAGCCAAAAAATCATTGTTTGATTTTAATTGTATTTAAAATACAAATAAAAATAAAATTCTACAAATTAAACGCCGAATATATGCATAAATAAATACGTTTGATTTTATTTACAAAATTTTGAGTGTGTCCAAATACCTAATACCAAAAAATAATATCTATGTATATATATATATATATATATATATATATATATATATATATATATATATGTATATATATATTTATATATATATATATATATATATATATATATATATATATATATATATATATATATATATATATATATATATATATATATATATATATATATATATATATATATATATATATATATATGATCCAATTCCAAAACATTGTACGTGAATCAATACAATTTTCACTAGAGACATCTTATGGTGAGATGAAGAAAAAAAATAATGAAACTTTTTATTTAAGTTCATTGCAGCCAATTTACAAAACATACTTCCCATATATATGTGTATCGTGTGTACACTGGCAAAATACGTTAACTTTTAAATTCTTGTTTTAATAATACCTGTTATTTAAATCTTTTAGCCTGAATAAAATACCCGCCATTAAACTCAAAGTTGAATTCACTATAAAACCACATTTATATGACACCTTAAACTTTGTGTCTCATCTAAAAAAAAGTGTTTGGGCCAGTTTAAAGAACTTTGATAATATTATTTTTTGTCATATTATCAAAGATGAAGAAGAATATGGATGTCTAGGTATTTACGGGGCTGACGACCGTCATAGGCTGGTATAAGTGATCACTTTACACACGTCTAACATTCACCAATTCTACGCATTATTGACAACCACACTACTCAAATTCTTAAAAGTTCTATATATACGAACCAATTTTGAAACATTGTTTTGAATCACTAGAACTTCACTAGAGACATCTATTGATGAGATGAAAAGAAGAATCCTGGATTATAATCACACAAATGAGAAACGTCAGAAAATAACTCCTGTAATTGGAGGCAATCCAGATTTTGTGAACAAGCATTTGGACACACTCAAAATGTTGTAAAACTGTAAAAACTTTATGAAATGCATCTTGAAGTCAAAATTGCATATTTTCCTGTTTTTTGCCAGTATACCAAAGATATAGTATATTTAAAAATACATAATTGAAATTGTGTACAAAAATAAGTGAAAGATAAAACTGCATGTTCATTATTATTATGACCATAAGTAATCTCGTATGCACAAGGTAATGAACTTTACGCGTCAAGGTCTTTCTCAATTTCCGCGGAACTGAAGGGAGAGGAATTATTGCCCTCACAGCACTTTCACGGCTATCCGGTGGCGACTGATAAAACGCGCCTGTAGTTTGTTGTACTCAATTTCTATGCTATTATGGTGATTATATTGATTAAAAATAATAATGTTGAGTGCGGCGTACGCGTCAGGCGCGTACAAATAACATTTCCTCGTGTGAAATGCGCACTAGGCGTGTTTGGCTGATAACATTTCGCTCACTCCTTTCAACAACGTCATATATCAAAAATCGTTTTTGAATGCCCAGAAAACGTACTATATCCCAGCAAAAGCGGCATATTTAAACTTAATATTTACCCGCTACGGGGCAGAAAGTATTGTTTTTGCATTTTGAAGAAAATGTATTGTTTAATTATTTTTTATAAATTTACTAAATATTTTTCAAATGGGGAAAAACAGTCCATATTTATGAAACTTATTTTTTGAACATTATTTTATACACAATATTTTGAATGTGTCAAAGTTACGAATTGGTCACTAAAATCAGTCTATGACAAGTCGCAAACCTTGTAAATGTCCCGAATTCTACATTTTTCTTCAACAATATCGATATACTTATAAAAAAAATTCCTAAAGTTTCATATCAACTTGTGTCTCATGTTTCATATCAACTTGATATAAAACATGTATCTTTCATCCCTTTTTTTATGAAAGAAGCTGGATATCTGATTATCTCAGGGCTTACGACCTGGCATTTGGCTGGCATAGGCGATCATTTTACCGTTTACCATTCGGCCCATCATCGAACATCCATATAGCATTAATTCTTGAAACTTTTATTTATGGAATGACACACTAGATTATCCTTCCTGTTCCCAACACAGATTTAAATCAAATATCTTTATGTTATTTTTTGACATCTCATCAAAGATGAAGAAGAATATGGAAGTCTGAGCATTTACGGCATAAGTCATAGGCTGGTTTAAGTGATCACTTTACACACGTGTAACATTCACCAATTCTACCCATTATTGACAACCACACTACTCAAATTCTTGGAAGTTCTATATATAAAAACCAATTTAGAAACCTTGTTCTTGAATCACTAGAACTTCCCTAGAGACATCTATTGGTGAGATGTAAAGTTCTAGTGATTCAAGAACAAGGTTTCTAAATTGGTTCATATATAAAGAACTTCCACAGACTTCCATATTCTTCTTCATCTTTGATGAGATGTCAAAAAATAATATGAAAATAACTCCTGTAATTGGAGATAATCCAGATTTTGTGAACAAGTATTTGGACACATTCAAAATGTTTAATAATGTAAAATATCTTTATTTAGTTAGAAGAAACAAAATCCACTTGATGATCTATAAACCTATGTACGTAATAAGCATGGTAAATAACAAATGCAATTTCCCACCTGAAAAAAACGACCGACAGGTGGAAGTACAGCTAAATCCTGAGGATCTTTAAACGGGAATTTTATTTATTATTTACCTTGCTCATTATGTACAAGGTTTCCAGATTTTTGTTTCTTCTAACTAAATAAATATATTTTTTATTTAAATCTGTGTTGGGAACAGGAGGGATATTCTCATCATCATCATCAACCTGTGTCTGTCCACCGTTGAACGTAGGCCTCCCCTCCGCCTTCCGCATCCAGGTCACTCCCGCTATTCTTCTTATATCGTCAGTCCATCTTGTAGGGGGTCGGCCGATGCTTCGTTTGCCAGTTCTTGGGCGCCATTCCAATACTTTTCTTCCCCATCGACCGTCGTCTCTTCGACAGATATGTCCTGCCCATTGCCACTTGAGTGTGCCTATTCGTTGGGTAGCATCCACTACTTGAGTTCTTCTGCGTATTTCCTCGTTTCGGATTCTATCTTTTAGCGACACTCCGAGCATGGATCTCTCCACAGCACGCTGGGTGACTTTTATTTTATGAGTAAGACTTGCTGTTAGATTCCACGTCTCTGCGCCGTAAGTTAATACAGGGAGGATGCATTGGTTAAACGCCTTAGTTTTTAGACATTGCGGAATTTTAGAGGGATAATCTAGTGTGGGCCAATCAGGAACTTCTCAAAATTTGCTCAGAGGAATTATGAAAATCTTTTAAAAGAAGAAAAAGAAGCAGCATTTTAGTTATTAAAGAAACTGCCTCATTTTGTGGGTACCTATGTACATTCCTAGCCATGGGAATTTTTAAGATGTCAAGAATGACTCGTGACATTGTTTAGAATCTAGAACAGTTGGTGGTTAAACAATGTCCACTAACTTATTAATAATTGTCCTTACATGCACTTCGCTTGGACAACACCTGATCATTAGCTCGTGTGGGGCTCAATTCCAAACCGAGATATGATAGAAAATTGAAAAATATGTACAAAATTTTAAGTGTGTCCAAACACTTTTTTTATTGAAAACTGTTCCAACTGAAATGTATGAAGTGAAGCAAAAAGTTGGAAAAAAGGATGAAAGTAGACTGAATGCAGACGAAATGCGATCCCTCAGAGGAATGTTCGATCCGATTGTAGGATAGATGTTCGGATGGCGAATTAAGGAAAGAATGCAAAGCTGAGATAAGCATTATCGATAAAATTAAGAAAGGTGTGTTGAGACGGTTTGAACACGTGGGACGAATGAGTGAGGAAATAACTGTAAAACAAATTTATGGAATTGTTGGAAAAAGGAGCAGAGGAAGACCGAAAAAAACTCGGCATGTTCATGTATTTCAAATACTTAAAAGCGGTCAGGTCAGGAGTCGAAATATTCGGCGAGTATGTATGAGGTGATACATGAATGTGGAAGAGGCGAAGAATGTTTGCAAGGACAGAGTGGTGTGGTGTTCTATTCTCTCTGCCTACCCCTGCAGAGAAGTAGCGTGATAGTTGGTTGTGGCTTATCCCTCTAAAAACCGTCTACAAGGCCAACACCAAGCAGAAGAAGAAGACGAAGAAAACACATTACATTTTTTTAGATTATAATTTTACATATTTTTTTATGTTTCCCACGATTTATGGATTTTCTTATGTTTTCAAAAATATCATAGCTGGGTTTGAAATTAAGCTTTTTTATATTTGAGGTCTTTTACTAAAATTTCATCACGTTAGGTGACAAAAAACATTTACGATTAAACTAAGGACCGGTTGAGAGTACATTAATGAAATGTGAATTATTTTTTATCGTTTTATTTTTACTAATTTCGGTATAGTTTTAAAAGTTAATTATTTTATTTTATGGTATGTTTGGTTATAGGAGCAGAGGAAAAATTGGCATGATCACGTACTATAAACACTTGAAAGGGGTCAGGTCAGGAGTCGGTATAATCGGCGTGTATGTATGAATGTGTAAGAGGGGAAGATTGTGTGCAAAGACGGATAAGTGTGGCGTTCTGTTCTCTCTGCCTATCCCTGCGGAGAAACGGCGTGATGGTTAGATAGTAAGTTGATTATTTAAATATTTTTTTTTATTGTAACTTAATTCAGGTTAAATAGGTGCTATATATGTATATATATATATATATATATATATATATATATATATATATATATATATATATATATATATATATATATATATATATATATATATATATATATATATATATATATATATATATATATATATATATATATATATATATATATATATATATATATATATATATATATATATATATATATATATATATATATATATATATATATATATATATATATATATATATATATATATATATATATATATATATATATATATATATATATATATATATATATATATATATATATATATATATATATATATATATGTATATAAAACCTTTATCCGCACCCAAATGGTGCATAGGGCACTGTCATATAAACGCAGTGTTATCTTGATCGTTTATACATGAATGAAAGGTGATCAGCCTTCCGCTTCAGGTACCAGTCCATGGTATTTTTGAATAAATATTACAGTGAAAAAATCACTAATATTTATTTTACCCCCTTGGGAATCGAACCCGGAACCTCCAGAACGGTAGCCGAGCGCGCTGACCATTACACTACGGAGGCGGACAAGGCAATGCATTATTTATTATTTCGTAATTTTGACAGTTTTCTTTGTATTTTTCAACAAGAATAATTAACATAGACTATTTTAGTTGCAATGAATTGTGGTTTATGGAGGGACTGTACAACCCATTACGTAAGATATATTCAACCCCGTCATAAATTTAAAAATATAGGGGGTAAGACTGATCACCTTGCCCTCATAAATTTAACGATCAAGTTAACACTGCGTCAAAATATACATGATCAATATTCAACGCAATCTTATATTGTAAAAAATATCGCGACGTTAGTGTTATGTAATCAATAACACAAAACCGTGTTAATTTATGGGCCGATTTTTTTTTTTTTTAACATTTGTAAAAATTTGTCCGCATCAGTAGTGTAATGGTCAGCACGCTCGGCTACCGTTCTGGAGGTCCCGGGTTCGATTCCCAAGGGGGGTAAAATAAATAAAATTGATTTTTTCACTGTCATATTTATTCAATATTACCCTGGACTGGTACCTGAAGCGGAGGGCTGATCACCTTTCCTTCATGTGTAAACGATCAAGATAACACTGCGTTTATATGACGCAGTGCGCTATGCACCATTGGGGTGCGGATAAGGTTTTAAAAAAATTGTAATTGTGCTTATACTTAAATAAAAGTAGTAGTATTTAGTATTTAATAATACAAATAAAATACGAAACCGCAAAATTAAAATACACATTTCAACGGTTCTCTGAAATTTGATTTTGTGTTGCGCTCAGTTTTTGTTTGATTATTAAATCAATATTATATGACAATATATTATGTATTATGTTTAATGTTACAATTAAAAACGATAGATTTCGACCAAAAAATTATAAAAATGCTATGGTAAAAAAGTATATGCAATGTAAAATCTAATAAAAAGATATTTGTTAAAATTACATATAAGTACTTAGAAAAAAATCCACAGCCTCCCTTTAAAAAATAAAAAATATAAAGGCACATCAAAAAGGAAACTTAACGAACACTACAAACGTATACAGACTATACAAAAGAAAACTATACAAGATAATACTCTCTCACCGTACTCTCGTACCGCAGAAAGATATGTATATCGTGAAGAGCTAAGTCTTTTTTTTTTGGAGAGGCTCAGCGCAACTAAAATTGTAAGATTGTTTTTAGTCAAAATGTATAGAAATTGTATAAAGAATGTTAATTATATTAAATAATTTAAAAAAAATGTATTTACATTTTGTAGAGAGTAGTGTTGCGATGTGTCCGAGAGCAGTATTGACATCGAACAGTGGTTTTGGTTCGCTGTATTGCTTGGCATCCACAAGACTTCTCGGAGATAAAATATTAAATCCAAATAAAAACGAATCCACAATCGACACTGTCATTAACACGATCGCACTTCGATATAACATCACTGATTCTATTTAAAAAAATAACTGACAGCAAAAACCGCGGGAAAGGCACAAAACTTAACCACAGAAAAAGAAAGGAAGGACTTCAGTAGGTAGTACTTATTATTTCGAATTTTTACACTGCCTTTCGTTATCCGAAATCCGACGCAACGCGTGTAAACATGCCCTGCATAAAAGTCGATGAGTTATGCGCTTGTATGTATATAGCAAAATGAAATACACACAAAAGATAGTATTTTAAAACATCTTTCTCCGCACCGGTTGTACGTTCATCGAGCTTGTGGATAGACTGAGCACCAAAAACCAGCAGACATGATCGAGCGCCTCTGGCGATATGAATTGTTGCGTTTTTACGTTAAGGTCACGATCATTTGAATTTTTATGTGTCTTTCAAGTTTAAAAATGTGATTATGTAAAAATACGCCATTAGCGGCGGCGTTAATGTGTGATGAAATCGAAACATTATATGACTACTAGTTTCAATGTCGCCTTTACAGGAAACTGAAATTGGACCGCGGTGAATAATGCTTACAAAATTTCTAAACCGTGTGATCTTTATGTTGAATCTTAATCTGACGCCATCGGACTTCCTCCAGTCATGAAACTAATTACTTACGCAATAAACTGTTTATACACATTATAATGGATAACCGCCGGTCAATATATTATAATAGTAATTTTTACTCAAGCTTGACTAAGCGGTGGGCGCATTACTTAGTCAGAAATATTTCCTTTACAACTACATATGAAGTATCATATAAATATATATATATATATATATATATATATATATATATATATATATTATATATATATATATATATATATATATATATATATATATATATATATATATATATATATATATATATATACATATATATATATATATAGGGTCCGCCATCTAAAGTTTTTTTTTTCAACTAGTGCTTATTTCGTGAATGGTAACACTTAGCTCATGTCTGATTTGACAGATAATTAGTTTTATCCTTCCGCTGAGCGAATATGGTTGTGTATACGCTTGAACAACGCTGGGAAATATTGCGACATTACTTTGAAAATCATGGTAATGTTGCAGAATGTGTGCGAAAATTGCGTACGGTTTTTGGAAGAAGAGAAGCACCGTCAGCTCCGTATGTTCGTTATCTTGTGAAAAAAGTGAAAGAAACTGGCATCCTCATCGATAAACCAAAGCGTGAAAAGCCAAAAACAGTGCGTACACCCGAGAATATCGATGTTGTGGCAGAAAGTGTGCGTGAAGCGCCATCAACATCAATTCACCGTCGTTCTCAACAATTGAACATTTCGGAGACATCATTGAGACGAATTTTGCATAAAGACCTTGGTATGACGCCATACAAAGTCCAATTGGTTCAGGAGTTGAAGCCAACTGACCATCCAATGCGTTTTCGCTTCGCTGAGTGGGCCTGCGATCGACTTACAGAAGATGCCGATTTTGCCAAAAAAATCATCTTTTCGGATGAAGCTCATTTTGATCTTGGCGGGTATGTAAACAAGCAAAATTGTCGTATTTGGGGCACATAAAACCCGCACGCATACATTGAAAAGCCGGTACACCCAAAACGAGTCACTGTTTGGTGCGGATTTTGGTCCAGAGGCATAATTGGGCCATTTTTCTTTGAAAATGAGCAAGGAGTGGCCGTTACAGTCAATGGCGATCGTTATCGGGCCATGTTGAACGGATTTTTGTTCACAAAAATTGAAGAGGAGGATATTGGCAACATTTGGTTTCAACAAGACGGCGCTACGTGCCACACAGCCGAAGCTACACTCGATGTTTTGCGCCCTGTTTTCAAAAAAAAAAAGTTATTTGGCGGACCCTTTATATATATATATATATATATATATATATATATATATATATATATATATATATATATATATATATATATATATATATATATATATATATATATATATATATAAATATATATATATATATATATATATTATTTTTATATATCGTACAGGAGAAAGTGACCAACTAATAAAATATAAAAAGTTCAGGAGGGCCATTTAAGTCACTTTTGTTTGGCAAAAAAAAAACATCAATGCAGTTTGTCATTTTTAACAAGTCAATTTATTATACTTCCAAGTTTATAATCGCTTTGGGATTTTTTCAGGGCAATATAAAGCTAGTAAGGTATCAAATAGTCAATGATCACGTTTTTGTAAACAAATGCACTTAATCACTTTCTCCTGTACGACTACGACATTGTCCCAGTTTGATCGGGACAGTCGGTTTTTACAAAAAATCCCGGTGTCCCGGCCGGTTTACTTCACGCCCTGGTTAAAATTATATTTGATTATACATGGTAAAAAAAATACTGTGAAGGCATATTGAAGATAATAAATTTGTCATTTATTTCGCTGGGGGGATTTTGGTGTCGACATTTCAGAAATCTGGCAAATCTAAATATATTTATTATTATGTTATGAAATAAAATAATTATATGCGTATATATGTATGTGAAAGTCAATTTA
The DNA here is from genome assembly GCF_059751285.1 of Brachycentrus maculatus. Taxonomy (NCBI): domain Eukaryota; kingdom Metazoa; phylum Arthropoda; class Insecta; order Trichoptera; family Brachycentridae; genus Brachycentrus; species Brachycentrus maculatus. The sequence continues at coordinate 144,251 of NW_028281279.1, read as the reverse complement.
TTTGTAAAGAGTTTTAGAGGTTCACGAAAACGGCGCTATATAAATTGGTCATTATTACTTTATACCATTTAGTGGTGTAAAAATGTCACCCATCATGACTATTTATACAAATAAGTAATTTAATACTTTACACGTACGGTAACGTTTTAAACAGCGAGTAATTCAACCCTTTTAACTAGAGGTTGTATCTGTCAAATTGCACTGTTATACTCATACCTACATATATGCATCGCCAGCGTTCAAGGTTGCATAATGGGGTTCGCCGTGAGAAAACGAGTGACTATCCCAATGTTACCTGGTAAAGTGGTTACAAGCAATAAATTCACTTCACGCAGTCGGGGTTCAAAATAATAGTAATAAAAATAAAACTCTCATGCGAGGATATTCTTCACTGTGTGAAGGTCAAGTGTGTGGAAAAGTAAATTCTTCTACTTCTTCAAACCCCTCATCCGCACTCGATGGTGCATAGGGTACTGCATCATATAAACGCAGTGTTATCTTGATTGTTAACACATCTATTAAAGGTGATCAGCTCTCCGCTTTAAGTGCCAGTACAGGGTATATTGAAAGCTGTCCCACCGCATTCCCAGATCTGATACAGAAGCATCTAGGCTTCTTGACAGACCTTCTCTTGCAAAGCATTTGTTTTAAAACTAAGTTTATTGAAAATGCGAAACAAAATTGTATCCCGATTATTACCATTCCAAGGTAATATTGAATAAATATATGAGTGAAAAAATCACTTATATTTATTTTATCCCCCTGGGAATCGAACTAGGTACCTCCAGTACGGTAGCCGAGCCTCCATACCATTACACTACGGAGGCGGAAATATAAATTCTAAGATGTTATTATCGATTACTGAATTGATCCACTATGTATATTGAAGATCATATCTCTTCGAAGCGATGGATTTAAATGGGATTATAACATTGTGTTATATCGCGTGTCATCGAGCATTTAAATTATATGATGAAAATAACAATAAATTCTAATTATGCAGGAACTTTGTGCTACTTATTTATTCATGGCTATTTGGAGTACCCACATAACTAGTTTTCAGTTGACAGTCATCTTGGATGATCCATAAATTTGATAAGAAGAGACATACACACACACACACACACACACACACATATATATATATATATATATATATATATATATATACATAAATATATATATATATATATATATATATATATATATATATATATATATATATATATATATATATATATATATATATATATATATATATATATATATATATATATAAATATATATATATATATATATATATATATATATATATATGTATATATATATATATATATATATATATATATATATATAATATATATATATATATATATATATATATATATATATATATATATATATATATATATATATATATATATATATATATATATATATATATATATATGTATATATATTTATAAATATATATATATATTTATATATATATTTATATATATATTTATATATATATATATATATATATATATATATATATATATATATATATATATATATATATATATATATATATATATATATATATATATATATATATATGTCCAAGCTCAGTGCTACTTCAAGTTTATTTTAACAAATATTTATTTTGCATAATAAGATAAGAGAAATTTGTGGAAGAGGCGAAGAATATTTGCAAAGAAAGAGTGGTGTGGCGTTCTATTCTCTCTGCCTACCCCTGCGGGGAAGCAGCGTGATGGTTAGTTAGTTAGTTAGGATGCGCTTTTTTTTAAGCCTCTACATACTTAATTGTCTTTAAAATATGCACTTACATAACATATAACAAATTAACGAGGAATTTCGAGAACGATGTCATTATGATATTATGTTTCAGCGGGTCAATAAACCTTTGTTACTTTGACTTAGTGATAATTGCTTAAAAACATTCTAACTGTAAAACAAATACTTATACTTAAATGACCGTAATTTCTTTTACGACAATCACAAGAAACGATTTAATAAAAAAATATAAAATAGTTTAAAAAATCTTAATCCATGTGTGCATAATTTTTATATACGATTCGTCTCACGGATATTTTATCTTGAACCTTGAAATATTTAATCATGCAATCGGTAAAACCTTGGTTTTAAAAGCCTGTCAAAATTTTATAGAACAATGGATTATTTCACAGATAAATTATGCATAAAAGTACCTGCACGTATAAATACGGATCGAACAACAGATTATTTAAAGGGTAAGACTAGTATTGATGTGAAGGAAGCTAGGAGTATATGTCAGGACAGAAGAGTGTGGTTGCCCATCCTCTATGCCTACCCCCTACCCCTGCAGGGAAACTACGTAATGGTAGTAGTAGTAGCATATATTTATATGTATATATTGAATCTAAATTTTACCACATTGTATCGAAGACTAAGCACTAGAGTTTTTACTCGGTAAAAAAATCAAATAATGTAAAAACTGAAATGGGAATACAAATACATATCGCTCACTCCTTTCAAGAACGTCATAAATAAAAAAAACTTGATTTTTCAGGAGAACGTTTTTAAAGTTTTAAATAAAATACAATGTATTAAAAATAAATATCAAGCCACTTATTGAACTTTTTATTGTGCAACAGATTTTTTTAGGTAAAACCTAAAGGTTTTTTCTCCATTTGAAGAATATTTAGTACATTTAAAAAAATAATCAAACAATACCTTTTCTTCAAAATGCAAAAACAACACTTTCTGCCCTGTAGCGGGTAAATATTAAGTTAAAAATATGCCATTTTTGTTGGGATATAGTACATTTTATGGGCATTCCGAAAACACGCACAACTGAAAATTGACGATTTTTTATTTATGACGTTCTTGAAAGGAGTGAGCGATATGTGATTCTCATATTACAAATCTGTACGTCAGAATGATGTACGCTAGCATTATGAGTTTGTTGCAAAGTTTAAGATATCTAGGTACATAGATACGAGAAAAATAGACTTCACCAGTAGATACGTGATAATAATTACAATTTAGACATGAATTAATCACGAAATATTACAAATTGGTAGATGTCATATTTAAATGAATGCAGATTGTCAATAATAATGAATAAAAACATGTATATTATTGTATAACACTTGTATGCCATCATGAATTAATTATTTTTACTCTTAAACGATTTTTCACTCTCGATACTGTGTTTATTGACGTAAAACATGCATTTACCACATATCGATCACTCCTTTCAAGAACGTCATAAATAAAAAATCTACAATTTTCAGTTGTGCATATTTTCAGAATGCCAAATGTACTATATCCCAGCAAAAGAGGCATATTTTAAACTTAATATTTACCCTATACAGGGCAGACAGTGTTGTTTTTGCATTTCGAAGAAAAGGTATTGTTTAATTATTTTTTGAAATATCCTAAATATTTTTCAAATAGAGAAAGAACCTTCAGGTTTTACTTAAAAAGATATGTTGTACATTAAAAAGGTCAATAAGTCGCTTGATATTTATTTTTTACATTGTATTATATTTTTAAACTTTAAAAACGTTCTCCTGGAAATTCAAGTTTTTTGATTTATGATGTTCTTGAAAGATTATGATTTAGATAGTGTGAAAAATCTATCTTAATTTAATTAAAAAAGGAAATAAATGAGTTCATAATATTTTGTAGAGTTAAATTTTGAGGTCCTTATTTTTCCTATTTGGCTGAAATGAAGATAACCTCTCAAATGGCAATGTAGTTTCCTAGACTTTTACCGTATGTAGAAAATTATCTAAAAAGGGGGCGGGCTACCTACCACTTGAGTCATACCAAAGTGTAAGTAGACAGAATTATGATCTTTAGATAAACCTTGAGCCTAATTGGATGCACATTTGAAAACATACCAATAACAATAATTATTGCTGACATTGTGACATTGAATCTGCAGAGTGTGCGAATGTTTATGAAATTGTAATGAATGATCACAGTTATTTATAGGCGTTACAAAGATGCTCTTTGTAATTTAATAGGAAGACAAGTTGAGTGAAAAATGGAATTGAACCCATGAAATATAATATAGAAAGTATTTTTACTAATATCTCAACGATGGCACGATTTTTTTGGAATATGAAACAAATAATTATTTACTTAGTAAAAATAAAAAAATATTAATCATAGTTTTGGATAATATAATATATGGTTTATTTAAAATCAGGAAAAAATATTCCTGACCAAAAATCACTCGTAAACGAGTGGAGCTCAATTAAAAAAAAAATATTACAGAAAACGACGAAATATTTTTTCAGATATTCGCAATTCATTCCACAAAAGAGGTCATTTGTCTGTTCACGCCCGATTTCTTCATAAATTTATTTTGGATACTTTATTTTGTTTTTTAGAATTTGAATATAAAAAATATTCTTATAATTAAAAAAAAAACTCCTTCCAATAACTATTTTATTTTCAAAACCATATAAATATTTCAAAGAAAAACTTATTTTTTCCATGAAAAAGGGGCTTTCTAGAAAAAATCGATTACGTAAAATTTTACCTGGATTTAAAGAATATTAAGTTGCGACTTGACGAATACTGGACCGTAATACATGGGTAGTATGTACGATACATCTGAAATGATTAAAATTGAAGTGGAATTTAAAGTCTTCTATAATTATTGGATTATTGGTGTACACTTGAGATTAATAATAAAATAATAAAAAATGAACAATATAACATTAAACAATTGAAGAAAATCGTATTCATACAAAAAACTTAATATTTTATTTACAAAGTTTCGCCCATTGGAAATCGATATCTTAACATGAATCTATCTTTTTTCGTATCGAAAAACAAAAGCGTTCATTATTGAAATTTTGTTTACCTTTCTAATAGAAGCAGAGGTGGGTATATAAAGTTTTCAATAAATATGAAAACTTTACGTATTTTTTTTCACGTATTTCACATACAAATGCTGTTCTAGTTGCCCCATGCAACTCCCGATCATTTAATTTACTGACTACCATTTACTGATAAGAGTAGTTAATGGCTAGTTATTGACCTTTTAAAACGCGGTAATTACTATTTTGATGTAAAACTAATAGTTTATTTGATTTATTTGTAAGTACCTAAATACCGAATAAGATTTAAAGCAAATATCATGAATACCGACCTTAACAAAATTTTACTTTCAAAATCTAAATTTATTTGGAGAGCAAAATGGTACAAAGGATCTTTGTCAGACGGGAGGAATATCTAATTTAATAAACTTAACCTTTAAAGGATTGTATAAGACTCGTTTTGTGTTTAAAATAGCCGATATAATTAATATTTTCATTCATCATTTTCTTTTGGAAAATTCGCCTTCGAAAAAACGTTATTTTCGTAAGTTGGCTATGAATGACATCGGAGAAACGATGGAGTTATTTAAATGTTGGTGTCATTGCTAAGTTATTGGCGGCTCTATTTGTTGATGTCTATGGTCCAAAATCCCACCTCCCCCTCATATTTGTATAACACAAATGGTAATGTAGTGGTAAACAAACAATCCACACTACTACTATTACAGCTCTATAAACCATAGACAATTAACCATATGACGTCATAAAACGTTCCATGACGTAAAGAAGTATGCGAACGTTTTTCGTTTTATTCGAATATCTAAAGTTTAAACCTTCATATCTCCCTTAGTTCCCTACAGATTTTAATAAGAATGTCACTGATAGTCTTGTGATTTTTCATATTAATGAATAATCATACATTGTGATATTTATCCATTTAAGTTTTTGTCCCTGCGAGACTAGATAAAGGTTAAGAAAGCTTTGTATGTTTTATTAGTATTGAGATAATTTGTTTTGATAAGGTATTGAAGAAACATGCGTTATTCTATTGTATGTTTAAAAGCACCGAGGGAAATTAAAGACCTTCTCCTAAATTGGGAGATTTTCCTGCTTTTGTCATTGTTAAAACGCTAAACCAGTGGTCGGCTAACTTATTAGCCAAATATGCACATTACAACAATTTAAAAAAATTGAGAGCCTTAGCAATTCTAGTTTGCCTTACTTATAATTTTAGACCTTTATTAAATTATGGGTACACTCCATAAAACTTATTTCACACATAATAAAAATTTCATTAATCAACGAATGCAAGGTAGCGAGTGTTTTTGCCTACAATTTTCACTCATGAATTACATGAAGTTATAGTAACTTTAAACATAAATAGTAAATCCACTCACGGGTAGGCATAGGCTATGAAACTTAAAAAGTTGAAGCCTGAGTAGGGTCATGCACGTGTTGCATAAGCCGTAGCTAGATTTCAGAGTCACTTGGACCTTACAAATACTTACTTGGACTTTACAAATACCTTGCTTTTTTAATTACCTAACGGTAATTAAAAAAGCAAGGTATTTGTAAAGAACACTACTTATTATTATTATTGTAAATAATTTCCTCCATATCCTTTGAAAGTTTTTGCACGTTTCTAGGTTCTCATCAATAAGACTCACGTTTCCCAGGATGATTTTTTTGCAGGATTTAATTAGTGATAAAAATCTTCTGAAAGTAAGGTATCCATCTATAAGAAAACTATTTATTGTAAACAATGTCCTTGCATCTCCTTTGAAAGTATGATCAAGTAAGGTTTATATATCGTTATGTTTAGCACGTTTCCAGATTCTCATCAATATATTGAAAGCTGTCCCATCGCATGCCCAGATCTGATACAGAAGCATCTAGGCTTCCTGACAGATCTGTTCTTGCAAAGCAATTTTTTTTAACTAAGTTGCAAAATTTATTGAAAATGTGAAACAATATAAAATTGTATCCCGATTTTACTTTGAATTTACATTTAAAAGCCTGTCACTGCCAATCTAAATAAACACAAGATTGTAAGTCTATCACCAAATTTTATAGAAGTACCCCGGTGTAGGCAGTGAAAGGCATTAGTGTTAAGTTCAATTAGTCGGCTAGATCCGATTCCGACTCGACGTTGGCCGGTATACAGACGCCCACAACCCCGACCAGCACAGCAGACAGACACGGAACAGTGCAAAGACATTTACAGAGAATGGTCAGTCATCGCATTTCCACTCAACCATTATTCATCGACACTATTTCGGATCCCTTTCACAAGTAACGACACATATATATATACGTAATACACATACACATATACACACATACAGATATATTTTTCTTGATACACGCCTATCACAATCCTAACAAACGATGGACATAAAAAAAATAAAGAACAACCCTATCTCACAACCTGGCACAAAGTCCTAACCACTGCACTGAAAGACAACAACAGGTTCTCATCAATAAGACGATTTATCAGTTCGCTTATAATAAAGTTCATGCTTCAAAAAGATTGTTCATATGAATACGTAGAGTCGAAGAGCCTTCTCGCCGATATTTGTGCCGGAGCTGCACTTAAAAGGTCAAAGTACCGCATTCGGCTCCTGAGCCAGGCTTTGACGATCTATGCGCTAAACTATTAAGGAAAATGGTAAAAATTTATAAACCCCGATGATTTCCGGCAAAACGGCGATAAAATCAACAATGATTTTTTTCATGCTAATTGACGATTCTTATAATGATATTGTTTCCACCAATCGTCATGCTTGTGAGAATATACAGTGTCCATAACACATAAATTTTTATTTGATGTTGACCTTGACATTTGTGAGAACGTTGACACTATTTCGCCAATCTATTCTAAATTCTCCATCTTCATAGCGTAGTGGTTATAGCGTTTGGCTACCATACTGGAGGTCCCTGATCGATTCCCTAGGGATATTTATATAAAGTTCTCAAAAACATGTTACACGTTTTCAAAAAATGTTTTTAGTATTTTTTTTGTTGTTGGTAAAATGTGAGTTTTTCTTATCGCCATACATTTAACTATAGTCCCTTAAACATATTTAGGACGAGTGTTTTTTAGGCCTGCGGACCTCTGGCGACGGGATTTTATAATTATGTACATGTAGTTAAGACCTTTACAAAGAGATTGGTTCATAATATTCAAATAACATTAAAAAAAACTAACTAACCATCACGCCGCTTCCCCGAAGGGGTAGGCAGAGAGAATAGAATGCCACACCACTCTGTCTTTGCGAACATTCTTCGCCTCTTCCACGTTCATGCATCTCCTCATACATACCCGCCGATTGTTACGACTCCTAACCTGACCACTTTCAAGTATTTGCCATACCTGATCATGCCATGTTTTTCTCGGTCTTCCCTGCTCTTTTTCCGCTTAAATTCGCCTCATAAATTTGTTTTACCGTTCTTTCCTCACTCATTCATTCTACATGTCCAAACCATCTCAACACACCTTTCTTAATTTTATCGATAATGCTTATCTCAGCTTTGCATTCCTTTCATATTTCACTATTCGCACATCTATCAAACATCGTTTTGTCGCACATTAAAAATAAAAATAAAACATTTAATATATAATTCCTTCTTTTCCAACTTGAGGCCGGCTCTGAAGGTAAAAATACCCTTCCCGTCCTGAATCATCAATTGACCGAACTGGTAGAAATATCTTTATCGTCCATAGTGTGTTAAGGTTCATTGAAACAAGTCCCATGGTCAAGGGTTAATATTTAAGGCAGTAGCTTTGTGATTTTACATTTAATTAGTTAATAAAAACATTGTTCAAAAGCACTTATCATTTATTTACATTTATCATATGTTGACTTAATCTTAATGTCGACTGATTTCAAAGTAAACAGCTTCTTCCTCAATACTAATTAGTACCATTAGTATTTATAGGAAGAAGTGTTTCGGAATCCGTCTACATAAAAATTAAGTTAAATTACGATATATATGTAAATTGATTTTAAATATGTGTTGTATTGTGAGTAATACAAAGTTACAACATTTTGAGTGTGTCCAAATACTTGTTCACAAAATCTGGATTATTTCCAATTACAGGAGTTATTTTCATATTATTTTTTGACATCTCATCAAAGATGAATAAGAATATGGAAGTCTGGGCATTTACGGGGCTGACGATCGTCATAGGGTGGTTTAAGAGATTACTTTACATAGTGTAACATACACAAATTCTAAGCCAAATTATAAGCTTAAATAATAAAAATGAAAATGATATTTTCTGGCATTTCTTATGTGTATGATTATAATCCAAGATTTGGACCTCAGATACAAATAAAAGAGTTTGTGTTCAATAAAAAGCTTCTTTTCGTCTCTAGTGAAGTTCTAGTGATTCAAAAATAATATTTCAAAATTGGTTCATAAGTATAGAATTGCCAAGAATTTGAGTAGTGTGGTTGTCAATAATGGGTAGAATTGGTGAATGTTACACGTGTGTAAAGTGATGACTTAAACCAGCCTATGACGGTCGTCAGCCCCGTAAATGCCCAGACTTCCATATTCTTCTTCATCTTCGATGAGATGTAAAAAAAATAATACAAAGTTAATTTGGCTCCATACTAAAATTTTAACTTCACTGCTTCGCAACTGGATGTGAAAATGTCGCCTCTTTGGTGTAATGGTTATATCTTGATTAGCTACCGTGCTGGAGGTCCCAGGTTCGATTCCCGGAAGGGTGAAAATAAATATTAGTGATTTTACACTCTAATATTTATTGAATATTACCCTGGACTGGTCCCTGAAGCGCAGGAGTCATCACCTTGCTGTCATGTAAGTAAAGATCAAGGTAACACTGCGTCAATATAATGCAGTGCCCCATAGGGCATAATCGTGTTATTTATGGCATACCATTTGGTGCGGATAATGGTTAGAAGAACATTTAATAAACTTTATAAAATTAAATAACTTTGTTATAACCATTTTTTTATTGAAACAATTTAATCTACCGGTTTCGACAACAACCTTGTCATCATCAGGGTTTATTTTAATTCAAAAACATTAAAAACATTAAAATACTCTCACCAAAAAACTTCCACACACTCCGTAAATATCCTAGATGTTATTTTAAAAATAAATGACAACTGACACCTTAGCGCTTCCGACGAGTATAACAATCTCTAAATAAGGTTCCTATATTTATCGTTCATCAAAATTGGTCAACGATGAATATGGAATTTCTTTCTCGACATTGTCAGCACTGAGATTGCCTACATAGTAAGTCGGTATTCATATCGTGGTGTGTCCCAAGCATCACATAATTTGATCCTTCCATTTTCTTCTTTTCCTCGCTCCTATCCCTCTTCCAGGTATATTTATTTTAACGTATAGAACTCCGATAGCCAATATTCTGGCTTTTGAACATTTTTGTCACTAGCTCCGATAGCCAATATGGTGGCTTTCCCGAGCGGTAACTTGGAACCTTGGTTTTCCCCATTTGCCGATAACATTCTGTGAATTTTATTTCACAATGGTGTACATTAAGGTTTGAAAACCCCTAAAGTGTTTTAATATTTCAAATACATTAAAGGATTAACTTATATATTGTTTCTTAGAATTTTGGCGTTTTTGGGCTGCTTCGTTTATTTCTGTGTGCCGTTTTATTTGATCAGTCTGTATCGGTACATTGTTCGCGGCGGAGCTCCTCCTACTGTGGTGACCATTATTATTCTGTGAATTTTTCAAAACTAAAACTATTGATTTAAAAAAAAATTATTTTTATCACCATGGATCGATTTAAAGAATGTAAGGAAGAAAGTAAGGAAATCGACGTGTTTAATAATATTAGCGAACATAGTAAAATTATAAATCAAACTGTAAATAATATTGAATCTTCCTTGAATAATGCTTGTGAAAATATTGAAGACTTCCAACCTGACTGTGACAGTGATGATGACCTTTTGATATTTGATAATGTTGACTCTATTGAAAATAATTCTGTGTTAAATGATAACGACTCAGATAGTGGAAGTGATATCCAAGTGCGACCAAGTAAAAGAAGGCGAGCTGTTTTTTCAGAAAGTGATACAAACAGTGCTAACGGGGAAATTTTAAATAATATTTTTCAACCAAAAGTGTATAAATTTTCCATCGGTAGCAAACGCGTTGATCCTAATATTTCATCAAATTGTAATGAGCCTCTAGACTTTTTCAAATTGTTCTTTACTGATGAAGTAATGAAATCCATAGTTAGTAATACTAATAATTATGCTAATAATATTATTTCGAAAACCCCAAATTCAAGTGAAAATTCTCTTTGGCATTTTTGGAGCGATTTGGATGAAGGAGAATTTAGAGCTTTCTTGGGAGTCATATTAAATATGGGAGTCCGACCACAACCTAATCTCCAAGATTTCTTCTCGACTGCTTTTGTTGCTCACTCGCCATTTTTCCGGAGTGTTTTTAAAAGAGATCGTTTTTTCCAAATATTTTGGATGCTACATCTCAATTCCAGTGAAACAGATAATAACGAAACACTTGAAAAAAGAGTTGAAAAAATAAATGAATTTATGCTACATTTAGATAATAAATGTAGAGAATATATGATACCCCGCAAAGAAATAGTGGCAGACGAATCTGTAGGCAATTTTGGGGGTCTTGAAGTTTCCGTTGTTAAATCATACATTTTATATAAGGAAAAACAAAATCAAACAAACTTAAAAGTTATGACACATCTTGAATTTGTTGACAAACTTATCAATCAGTTGGTCGGAAATCACAGAGGAGGATTAAACTGTACAGAAGGCAGACACTGTCTCGATCCAGAACAAAGGTTGGATGGAAAATTACACATACTAATGCCTCAAAATGAAAAAAAATGTCGCGAGTGTATAGTGTGTTCGAATAAAAAACAACGAAAAAGGACCATATATTTTTGTAAAACTTGTGACAGCAAACCTGCCATGTGCGTCGGAGAGTGTAATGAAAAATATCATACCTTAAAATTTTATAAGTGATTAATTTAAATATAGTGTTAAGTTATATACATTTATAGTGTTAAGTTATATGAAGCTAAACTGGCAGTACACAACGGAGTTCTGGTTCCAACCCTTATGTATGAAAGCGAAGCATGGAGTTGGTAAAATAAGCATGAAAGCAGACTGAATGCAGTCGAATGCGATCACTCAGACGAATGTGTGGCAAAACGATGTTTGATAGATGTTCAAATGATAAAATAAGAAAAGAATGTAAGGCTGAGATAAGAATTATATAATAATTATTTATGAGATAAGAATTATATGATAATATTAAGAAAGGTGTGTTGAGATGGTTTGGACATGTGGAACGTATGAGTGAAGAAAGAACGGTTAAACAAATGTACGAGGCGAATGTAGTTGAAAAAGAAGCAGATGAAGACCGAGGAAAACTTGGCACAGTCAGGTATGTCAAATACTTGAAAGCGGCCGGGTCAGGAGTCGTAATAATCGTCGGGTATGTATGAGGAGATGCATGAATGTAGAAGAAGCGAAGAATGTTTGCATGGACAGAGTGGTGTGGCGTTCGATTCTCTCTGCCTACCCCTGCGGGGAAACGGTGTGACGGTTAGTTAGTTTGTTAAAAGTTATAAGAATAAAAGTTGTATAAATATATTTTTTTAATATATTTTTTTAATTTGTAAAAACTGTTTATACTTCTCTCTTTGAAAACACCGTGTACCTGGAAAGATTCTTTCTATTGATACGACCCATCTGTTGTTTTCGGTGCCATATTCAAGTAAGTAACATGTAATAACACAAAACTACAGCCAATGAGTTGTTTGGAGGATAGATATTCCCGGAATACAAAGAGCTTTGTTAAAATAAAATGAACAATTGATTTACAACCTCGGACCCAAACGGCCGGACTCGCAACAGAGTGGTCACAAAAACATCGTTGCAAATATATTTCAAATGTTTCTAACAAAAAAAACTAATATGTTATCGTGTTACATACTAGAAATAGGTTGTCTCAAAAGAATGGGTGAAATAATAATATTTTTTTATCTTTTAAGAAAATTATGTTTACTTTTTTCAATCCCAAAGAAGACTATTGGTCGTAGGTAAATCCAACAGGAGTGCAAAGTGTTAAATTACATATCGCTCACTCCTTTCAAGAACGTCATAAATAAAAAATCGTCAATTTTCAGTTTTACATGTTTTCGGAATGCCCAGAAAATGTACAATATCCCAGCAAAAGAGGCATTTTTTAAACTTAATATTTACCCACTACAGGGTAGAAAGTGTTGTTTTTGCATTTTGAAGAAAAGGTATTGTTTGATTATTTTTTTAAATATACTTAATATTTTTCAAATGGAGAAAAAACCTTCAGGTTTTACCTAAAAAGATCTGTTGCACAGTAAAAAGTTCAATAAGTGGCTTGATTTTACTTTACTTTCATACATTGTATTATATTTTTAAACTTGATAAACGTTCTCCCTGAAAAATCAAGTTTTTTATTTATGACGTTCTTTAAAGGAGTGAGGGACATTTTATGAAAATTTGTAATTGGAATGTTACAATTATCTGTTTTTTGTTACTTATTAATGTAAATGTATTTATGTAACTGTTCTGTAAAATATCCAAATAAAATAAAATAAAATAATCGTTACTGTATTCACTACCTACCACATATAATAAAACAAATGACAAATGCACGAGTCCCATTTTAAAAGTTGATGGATGATAACATCCTATTCTAATACTACATGAGGATGAAATTCAATTACCGCAGTGTGTTTATTATTTATTAGTCGTGAGATATTTAGATCAATGCAATTTATTAAAAGACCTCGCGAAATTTCATTGGACTTTCAAATATACGAACGGTTCAATGATACTGTGCAAAGATGAACACAACTACTCGCCCATAGAAAGGTATTTTGCAAAGCTAATAATAGATATCCTTCTTCCGCCCGGTCGTGCAATAGTAGGTCAAAAGACGATGTGATGGGCCATCTTTGTCTAGCGATTCTTACATCGATTGTCTATTAGCGACTGGGTCTCGGCTCCTATCACCGTAATACGAATATAAAATTTACATACAGTTAACATAAAAGTCCGCCTCCGTAGTGTAATGGTCAGCACGCTCGACTACCGTTCTGGAGGTCCCGGGTTCGATTCCCAGGGGGGGGTTAACATAAAATTAAAAATTATGTTAATAATAAAACCCTTATCCGCACCCCGATGGTGCATAGGGCACTGCATCATATAAACGCAGTGTTATCTTGATCGTTAACACACGAAGGAAAGGTGATCAGCCCTCCGCTTCAGGTACCAGTCCAGGGTAATATTGAATAAATATTAGAGTGATAAAATCACTTTTATTTATTAGACCCACCTCTGGGAATCGAACCCGGGACCTCCAGAACAGTAGCCGAGCGCGCTGACCATTACACTACGGAGGCGGACAAAATAAATATTTTATTATAACTTAATTATAATGTCTACTGGTTTCATTATCAGTGTTGATAAAGTAGCAGTTAGCTTCGAAACCGGTAGACATTATAATTAAGTTAAAATAAAATATTTATAGTGATTTCAAAACAAAGTTACATTTTAATTATAGGTAATAGGATATGTTACCTTAATACATTAGTGCGAATTTCCGAGCGATTTTCATCACGAATCTCTATATTATCCTTGTCCTTAAAAGGTGAATGTCCCGTGAGGTTGACAACCCGACGACTCGTATAACTAAATAAGGAAATACATTCTTTTAACTGTAATACTAAAGAAATAATTATTATGTATTTACAACGAAAGAGAGTGAATGAGATTTTTTGCGACGATTAATTTAATTAAAAACCACAAAAATAAAGGCCATGATTACTATCCGGAATGGAATTAAATATGCTTGTAGCGTGTCAAATTACAATGTAAAAAACATATAAGGTTTAAAAAAATCATGAAATCGGAGTATGACAAATATTATTTTGCAAAGGTTGCTTTTACATCTTTACTAAAAAGCTATTTATAGTTAAAAAGGCTGAGAGTCAAGGAAATCGATGTTTCAGATTGACAACTTTACATAAAAAAAAGTTTTTAATATATTTTGAGATATTTATTTTCAAATTGATTCTTTATTTAATTGAAAAATTTAAAGAGTGCTCAAAGAAAACTTTTTCACTTTAAAATAGTGTTTTTTATTCGTTATAGTTATATACGTTTAAAATCATATTATAACAACATTTAACAATAGAATATTATTATGTATGTATATGTCGGCCTCCGTAGCATAGTGGTTAGCACGTTTGTACATCATTCTGAGGTCCCGGGTTCGTTTCTCAAGGGGATCAAAATAAATAGTAACTAACCCTTTGCACTCTAAAGATCGTATTGCACGTGCAAACCACCAACTCGATAAAATTCCGTAACTTATCACTGCATAATTGACTAACATCATTTTTACAATGATTAAAGAAAACACTTGTTTTTTACCACTTGAGTAAACACTTTTTTTTACTCATGTCGTAAAAAACAAGTGTTTTCTTTAATCATTGTAACATGTCTTACCACAGAGTTAATGCCGAAACAATAAATAAAATAACATCATTTTTGTTTACCTACATTGAATATTAAATAAAATGCCATTTTTGTCGCCATAGCGGCGGCATACATGTAAACCATGCATGCCGCCTCTATGGCGACGCTCGAGTGCTAAGGGTTAAAATGGATTTACTGTCTCACCTACCGTTCAAGTCCCCTTAAACTGAGTTCTGCGTTATACGTATTATAGAGGCCGTTTCTATGTTGATGTATTTTAAGTTTAAAATTAATTGAAATAAGAATCATTTTGGATTTTGGTTACACCATCTCGTCTTGTATCGGCCTTGAAAATTTGCTTTAAACTACTATTAACCCTAATCTGACGAAGGTCTAACTTCGGGGACGCATTCGCACCGCAGATTTTGAGTTCAACATATCCCAGATACTGCAATCTAGACATAGAGTTGTGAGGTGCCAAGTATCTACTAAGGAGGAATTACAAAATATCTGTAAGGTAAAGAATCCTATGATCTTCCCTCGGTTTATCTCGGCAGAGAAACATTATTTTTTTGTTTTTATTTTTTTAATAGAGAAATATTTGTGTTTTCATATTATTATTTGAGATCTCATCAAAGATGAAGAAGAATATGGAAGTCTGGGCATTTACGGGGCTGACGACCGTCATAGGCTGGTTTAAGTGATCACTTTACACACGTGTAACATTCACCAATTCTACCCATTATTGACAACCACACTACTCAAATTCTTGGAAGTTCTGTATATATGAACCAATTTAGAAACCTTGTTGTTGAATCACTAGAACTTCACTTGAGATATCTATTGGTGAGATGTTAAGGAGCTTTTTATTAAGCACAAACTCTTATATTAGTATATGAGGTCCGAATCCTGGATTATAATCACACACATGAGAAACGCCAGAAAATACCATTTTCATTTTTATTATTTAAGCTTATAATTTGACCAGACAATTTATTTACAACATTTTGATGAGATGTCAAAAAATAATATGAAAATAACTACTGTAATTGGAGATAATCCAGATTTTGTGAACAAGTGTTTGGACACACTCAAAATGTTATATACTTTATTTATTGTTTCGGCATTAACTTTGTGGTAAGACATGTTACAATGATTAAAGAAAACACTTCGTTTTTTACCACTTGAGTTTTATTATAGACTACATGTTTCAGATGTTAAACTTCCATCATTCAGGTTTGTATAATAACTAAAATATAAAATTGTTCTATAAATAAGGAGTGGGGAAAGTAAGGGGAAGGGGTTAGTCAAGGGACGGAGTTTGAAAACAAATGAAAAATGGAAAGCAATGGTGAAAATTTTTGAAACAATATATTGTTTTTTATTAAATAATATATTGTTTCAAAGTTCTTCACCATTGCTTTCCATTTTTCCTTTGTTTTCAAACTCCGTCCCTTGACTAACCCCTTCCCCTTACTTTCCCCTCTCTTTATTTATAGAAAAAATTTATATTTTAGTTATTATACAGACCTAAATGATTGAAGTTTAACTTCTGAAACATGTAGTCTATAATAAAACTCTTTAATCAATGTTATATACTTGTAATATTTTTTTATTCATATCCAATAAAACGTACTTTTGCCGCTAAGTCTACTAAAAGACATTCGATATAATCTCCATATCCAAGTTCGAGTTGCGTCATACAGCGGCGGTTCATTGATTTCTTAATCTAAGTGAAGACGCCATAAATCTTCATAAAATGGCTATTTGCGCAAAGTTATTCATTAATAAAATGTATTAGGGTCACAGACGTAGCTGTATTTTTCACCAAATCCAAGGTTCAAACGAACAATAACAAACAAAATTCATTGGAAAGTTTTTCTACTGTAACCTTGGCTGTACTGTCTGCATATATTATAATAACATATTTTGTTGGTTACATAAAAGTATTGGTTAAACTCTGACAAATCATAATATTAATTATGATTGAGAATTTGTGCTCATGTGCACGGCATTTCGATGCTATCGACTACACCTACGTCTAAAGAAAATTTAGGACATGGCCAGTTCGTGATAACAAATGAGCAGGTAATTTTGATAATATTAAAATAATTGAAACCATACAAAGGGTTACTTCATTTTTTGTAAGTATTCCTTATAAGGATATACACAAAAAAATCGAGGATAAAATTACATATCGCTTACTCCTTTCAAGAACGTCATAAATCAAAAAACTTGATTTTTCAGGAGAACGTTTTTAAAGTTAAAAAATATAATACAATGTTTTAAAAATAAATATCAAGCCACTTACTGAACTTTTTACTGAGCATCAGATCTTTTTAAGTAAAAATTTGAAAAATATTTAGTATATTAAAAAAAAATTAAACAATTCCTTTTCTTCGAAATGCAAAAACAACACTTTCTCCCCTGTAGCGGGTAAATATTAAGTTAAAAATATGACTCTTTTGCTGGGATATAGTACATTTTCTGGGCATTCCGAAAACATGCACAACTGAAAATTGAAGATTTTTTATTTATGACGTTCTTGAAAGGAGTGAGCGATATGTATATAAATAACTATTACGAAATATCTAATAAAAATGTGTGAACACATACACATGAAAGTTTGCTGTGTGAATAAAACACGAATAAAACAAAAATGCCTTTTATAAGTCATATTGAGACACTATAACGAATGTTGAAAAACTGACCTTAATTTGTATAACCTAACTTAACCCTTTACAGTGTGAATTACAATGCCAATTATAAAATAAATATGCTTCATTACAAAATAAAATAAATTTTAATAGTAATACTAAGAAATTATAGTAGAATGTGAGTTAAAGGTTGATAAATTGACTTCCTACCAACCCAACATAATAAAAAAATATGATCACCTCCAAAATGGACACGGCTCATAATATCTCCGACATTCACCGGTATCTTTTATTATCTTTTGTAATGCGGTAATGGGGACTTGTTTCACACATTGTGTACATTTGTACACGTACATTATACGAGTATGTAGTATAGGACTAACAGTTACTGGCTTAGTTTGATTAAGGTCATCTTGAAAAAAAACAAAAAAAAATATATCGATTTTACTTTTGCTACTATGGAATAGTACATATTTATATGCAATATATCGCTCACTTCTTTCAAGAACGTCATAAATCAAAAAACTTGATTTTCAAGAGAATGTTTTTTAAGTTTAAAAATATAACACAATGTATTAAAAATAAATATCAAGCCACTTATTGAACTTTTTACTGTGTAACAGATCTTTATGGTAAAACCTAAATGTTTTTTCTCCATTTGAAAAATGTTCAGTTTATTTAAAAAAATAACTAAACAATACCTTTTCTTCAAAATGCAAAAAAAACATTTTCTGCCCTGTAGCGGGTAAATATTAAGTTAAAATATGTCTCTTTTGCTGGGATATAGTACATTTTCCGGGCAATCCGAAAACATGCACATCTAAAAATTGACGATTTTTGATTTATGACGTTCTTGAAAGGAGTGAGCGATATGTCAATTATTAAAAAATATTAACTATTTTTTAACGTTTTTCCAGTTTTTTGCTAGTACAGAAGAAAACATGCATTTCCGGAGAAATACGTTTTATTTCTTGTATTGAATATTAAATTCCATTTAATTTTTCAATTACTAAAAGTTAAATTACTTTACAATTATTATGTCCACATGTTGCTACAATTCGATAGAAACCTTGTTTACTGTTAAGATATTTTGTTTTCATTAATTGATTCGGCGGTCACTTTGCGGTAATATCTATCATGTATCCATTTTTAATTAAAGCTTTACTTGGTAAATACCACTTTTTATAGAAATAGTTGTATTAAATTGTTTTAATTTTTTCAATTTAAAAAAAAACTTTTCATGATTTTCGAACATTTTTATTACCTAACCCTTATCCGCACTCCAATGGTGCATAGGGCACTGCATCGTATAGAAGCAGTGTTATATTGACCGTTAAATACACGAAGGAAAGGTGATCAGCCCTCCGCTTCAGGTACCAGTCCAGGGTAATATTGAATAAATATGACAGTGAAAAAATCACTTATATTTATTTTACCCCCCTTGGGAATCGAACCCGGGACCTCCAGAACGGTAGCCGAACGTGCTGACCATTACACTCGGGGGCGGACTTTTATTACATATTACTAATATAAAAAAAAATACAAATATAATATTACTAATATAAAAATAGTTTTTTAAAAGAAATAAACCGCAATGCCTCTACTTTAATAGGCTTGTCTGCAGGTAGAATAGGGAAGGTAAATGTGAAAAATACATCTCAAACACCCAGAACAAAAAATCTTTCTTGAATTTATTTTGCACTTGGCGGGGATTGAACCCGCGACGCCGATTTCGCAGTCGAGTGTCTACTCAACAACGCCACGGCGCCTGTCAATTCATGGTTATATGTTTGGTAATTTATTCCGCAATCGATGAGTGATTCCTCTTTATCGATGCGTCACATCTGCGTTGGAGCTGGCAGGAGTATACGGAATCCCCCCCGGGCACGTTTGGTCCGGCCTTGCGTTGGCGTGTGGCGCCTCAGAAAATGATCAAAGTCATGCTCCACTATCATCAAAATTCTTATTTACAGTCATTAAATCACTATTAAGTGCGCTCATTGATCGTGTGCTTAGGATCAATGAAAATACCTGTTACTTTTTTGAACTTCCATTGAACTATTGACTTTGAAATCCGAGCGATTAGGTTCTATTAACTGTAATTGCAGTGAACTGATGGGGAGTTTAGTAAAAAATAAAACAAATCATTTATATTAAATCCACAAGTCGTTTATATGTATATACATATATATATATATATATATATATATATATATATATATATATATATATATATATATATATATATATATATATATATATATATATATATATATATATATATATATATATATATATAAATATAAATATATATATAATATATAAACATATATATATATATATATATATATATATATATATATATATATATATATATATATATATATATATATATACATATATATATATATATATTTATATATATGTATATATATATCACATAGTCAATGATAACGTTTTTGTAAAAAATGCACTTGGTCAATTTCTCCTGTATGACTACGATATGGAACGCGAGTAATCCAGGGTAGGCACTACTATATATATATATATATATATATATATATATATATATATATATATATATATATATATATATATATATATATATATATATATATATATATGTATATATATATATATATTATGTATGTATATTAATACCCCTCATGTCTCTTCTTCCAACCCCGAGGATTCCGGCGCCCCGGAAGGCCGCTGACGACCATTCACCGACCATACTCAGCGGAACTTCGAGACGCCGGACTGACCTGGGAGGAAGCCAAGGAGATGGCGCGTGACAGAGTGACTTGGAGACGACTCGTGTTGGCCATATGCTCCACCTAGGGAGCGAACATGGAAAAAGAAGAAGAATATTAATATATATATATATATATATATATATATATATATATATATATATATATATATATATATATATATATATATATATATATAAATATAAATGTATATATATATATATATATATATATGTATATATATATATATATATATATATATATATATATATATATATATATATATATATAAATATAAATATATATATAATATATAAACATATATATATATATATATATATATATATATATATATATATATATATATATATATATATATATATATATATATATATATATATATATACATATATATATGTATTTATATATATGTATATATATATATCACATAGTCAATGATAACGTTTTTGTAAAAAATGCACTTGGTCAATTTCTCCTGTATGACTACGATATGGAACGCGAGTAATCCAGGGTAGGCACTACTTTTCTGCCGATATATAATATAAAAAATGTCCCTTAGTGTGTTTTAAATTTGGACAGCCGTACTGCAGCTATCTTGATTACAAATGTCATATATGATTGACGTCCGACGCCACTTGCAAAAATTGTGACATCTTCCGATAGGGTGGTTAGATTTGCGCCACCCTGTACATATTTATGAATAAAAAGGGCGATATTAAAATAATTTTGTAGAGAGCTAGCGCGGGTATTAATAAAATATTTACATCAGAAAAGAAAATTTTCTTCGGGAGGAGTATCGCAAACCTTACAATTAATTATTGATAAAACCTCTATTTGCAATTTCAACACGCGCGTTGTGCATATTAAATTATTTCACAGGAAGATAAATGTATTCATAGGGAAAATAAACTAATGAACTGCATCGATATTCCACGCGGCAAGAAATGCAAATATTTCTGGACAGAAGACAATTCAAGAAAAGTGGTCAACGATTTATATATATATATATATATATATATATATATATATATATATATATATATATATATATATATATATATATATATATATATATATATATATATATATATATATACATATATATATATATATATATATATATATATATATATATATATATATATATATATATATATATATATATATATATATATATATATATATATATATATATATATACATATATATATATATATATATATATATATATATATATATATATATATTATATATATATATATATATATATATATATATATATATATATATATATATATATATATATTTATATATATATATATATATATATATATATATATATATATATATATATATATATATATATATATATATATATATATATATATATATATATATATATATATATATATATATATATATATTTTTTTATATATATATATATATATATATATATATATATTTTTATATATATATATATATATATATATATATATATATATATATATATATATATACTTATATACTTATATAAAGAATTATTATTAACTAAATTAATTATTATTTTAATTATTTGATATGGTTTACGTCTATGATTCCTTTTTATTGGAGCCAGCGCCATCTATACAATGCTTGACATATCAATGTACATAACGATGTAACAAAGTCTTGATTCGTAGGTACCTACCTGCGTAGGTAGTACATAGATTAGTACATAGTACATTGATAGATGGCGCGATATTTTTTGTCGAACATAGTTTCAAAACTTACCCATAAATACCGAAGAAAAAAAAACTACTTTTTTTTCTTATGTATTATCTCTATAAGTAAATATATGTCTTGGGGACATTCGACGAAAATAAATTAAAAATTTATGTAAGGATAATTCTTAAAGGACAACATTTTGAGTGTGTCCTAATACTTGTTCACAAATCTGGACTATCTCCAACTATAGAAGTTATTTACCATTATCACTTATTAATTAATAATCATTTATTGCATCTTACCGTCTGCGTCTGGAGGGCAGTTTTGTACATACTGTTTATAATATTTATTTTGTATGTATATTTAGAAGGATATGAAAGAATGTTGTCTGATATACATACTTATTTTACGTGATTTTCAGATAAACATACTTATACGGATATCGCTCACTCCTTTCAAGAACGCCATAAATAAAAAAAAACTTGATGTTCCAGGAGATCGTTTTTGAAGTTTAAGAATATAATAAATGTATTAAAAACAAATATCAAGCTACTTATTGAACTTTTTTCTGTGCAACAGATCTTTCAAAGTAAAACCTGGAAGTTTTTTCTCCATTTGAAAAATATATAGTACATTTAAAAAAATAATTAAACAATACCTTTTTTTCAAAATGCAAAAACAACACTTTCTGCCTTGTAGCTGGTAAATATTAAGTTAAAATATGCCGCTTTTACTGAGATATTGTACATTTTCTAGACATTCTGAAAACATGCACAACTAAAAATTTACGATTTTTGATATTTTGATATATAGATTTGAAAGGAGTGAGCGATATACTCAGGTGTTAATTTTTAATCAAAAAATAATTTTAAAAGGATAACATTTTGAATGTGTCCAAATAATTGTTCACAAATCTGGATTATCTCCAATTGTAGGAATTATTTATCATTATCATTTAATAATAAATTATTTACAACATTTTGAAGGTGTCCAAATACTTGTTCACAAAATCTGGATTATCTCCAATTACAGGAGTTATTTTCATATTATTTTTTTTTTGACATCTCATCAAAGATGAAGAAGAATATGGAAGTCTGGGCATTTACGGGAATGCCCAGACATCCATATTCTTCTTCATCTTTGATGAGATGTCAAAAAATAATATGAAAATAGCTCCTGTAATTGGAGATAATCCAGATTTTGTGAACAAGTATTTGGACACACTCAAAATGTTGTAAATAAATTATCTGGTCAAATTATAAGCTTAATAATAAAAATGAAAATGGTATTTTCTGGCGTTTCTCATGTGTGTGAATATAATTCAGGATTCGGATCTCACATACTAATATAAGAGTTTCTGCTTAATAAAAAAAGCTTCTTTACATCTCACCAATAGATGTCTCTAGTGAAGTTCTAGTGATTCAAGAACAAGGTTTCTAAATTGGTTCATATATATAGAACTTCCAAGAATTTGAGTAATGTGTTTGTCAATAATGGGTAGAATTGGTGAATGTTAGTTACGCGTGTGTAAAGTTATCACTTAAACCAGCCTATGACGGTCGTCAGCCCCGTAAATGCCCAGATTTCCATATTCTTCTTCATCTTTGATGAGATGTCAATTAATAAATTATCATTTACTTTGCGTCTTACCGTCTGCGTCTGCAGGGCATGTTTATACATACTGTTTTTCATACTTATTTCGTTACGATTGTGATTCATACAATACTTTGGTAGACGCGAACTTACTATTTATTTTCTATGTATATTTAGAAGGATATATAAGAATGGTGTCGTCCAGAATGCATTTATTATTAACCCCTTTCAACTGTCACGCGATTCTTCGTCTTCTCTTCTCATTTAAAATTCCTTAATATATTTATTCTACATCGACACAACACGTGTACAAACATTTTCCCTTGGTTTTTTCAGCAAAAGGAATATTTAAAGAGACAAGCGATAGAAATAAATTCAGTTCAAGGGATATCAATATTTTACTTAAGACTTGGTTATACAATAATTGCGGTCGGAATTGTATATCCCTATGAATAAATAATGAAAGCAAGAGAAAATGACACGTCAGTTGACAAAGCTATCAAATTTATAGTAAAAATTAATAAACAATTGTCTATCCTGGATTTCTACGGAAATGTCAATTTTTTAACCCTCCCTTCCCGGTGATGTGTACCTTGTATACATTGCTTCTAAGAACCATTAACATCTCTATAAATAAAATAAATACAAGGCTAAGATTTTAGGTATTCCTCCATAGCATATTCACGCATTGAATTAAAAAATAATATTAATAACAAACAGAATTTATCGGGCACATCAGAGGTATTTCGTAAATATCGGAAACAAATTCGCATATAAACAGTGCGTGAAGACTGTGCGGAAACCGCGACACTATATTCGCATCTCACTCTTGCATACTTGCACTGTGCAAGCGTGAGTAGCTTAAAGCTCAATGTTCTCTGGCTAGCGGCTAGCGGACTAGCGGAACTCGGCAGTAGCTTTTGGGCTCCCGACAAGAGTGGACCTATGCTTGTTCCGTGAGCGTCGCCATATTTTTTTTTTATGTTTTCAGCAAATAAATCTAAATTGTTTTAATTCTTTACTTTATTTATAATTGATTTAGGGGGTTAGCTATGAATAATCGTATTTTTCCGATTTAAAATCGCTAATTTTTTATGTGTAGTGACTACCCAACGCCGCACAGTGGGGTATATTAGCGATCTGGGCGGCCAAAAGTCACTTTTAAAAACATTGTCGCAGGTGTATGAAAAATATATCAACATGAAATAGAGTATTTTGTTGATCACATGCAATAATTGTATCCCCCCCACGCTCATCTCACGTGTCTAATGGTCAGTCGCAAAGTTGTTGTTATTGTGAGTGCACGTGTTTCTCTTTCGCTGTTCGTTTAGTACGCAAACATTTCAGTGATTATTATTAATTTTTTGTATTACACGTATACAATTAAATAATGGATTGTGATCAAACAGGTAAGATAGTGTATTGTACATAGATTTAAGTTGCAATAGCTAACATATTTACTAAAAAAAACTAATTTAAATAAGTGCCTTTAAATGGATTTTTCCTTCATTTTTTTTTAAATAAAGGATATTTAGTTGTGCTTCCGAGTGTTATCCGGCTATAATTTTGATTGTATCAAATAGCTTAGCCCTCTTTCTTTATATAAATTGAAATTTTTTTTGCAGAATTTTGCTCTTTTGCAAGAAATCGCTCTTTTAAGATGAGTCAGCACAATAATGAAAACTGAACTACGTACAGTTTTTTATCTTTAAATTGTTACATTTTTATTTTAGGACCAGTAGATGTTAGAATAATGACTAGAAAACAGTTATTTATTATCATGCAGCAACAAAATGCTAATAAAATTAATGAAAAATTAGAATGCTTGCAAAAGTACCTTTTACAATTAGATAATTTTTCTGACGAGTGTGCAATGAAAATTAAAAACGATTTTTCGCATTTCAAGTCTGAAATGAAACGAAGATAGACTAATGCACTCAGAAAAGAGGAAACTTTCTTGATAAAAAATGAAAATTGGCTTGACGGAACTTTTACAATTCCTTGGGTAATGAATCGATCAGGACGACCATCAAAGTCGTTTGGTGAATCAAGTCAGAGAAGCAAAAGAAGGAAAACTGAAGATTTGCGCAAACATATTGAATTAGATGTGCTCACCCATGCTACTCGGTCAAAGTTAGGAGAAAGCGGGATGAGAGATGCTTCTTTGGTGTTGAAAGAAATTATCTGTACACCTAAGCGTGCTACCAAATATAAGAAAGCGTATTCTCGTTGCCAGCAAAAAAATACCCGGATAACGCAATTGACTCCATCACAAGCTTTATCTATTTTTGTTGAAGCCGATCTTTCGAGAAGGCAATATGAAATAGTAAGGAGTTCTCATAAAAAACTATACCCGTGTTACAGTATCTTACAAAAAGCAAAACTCGAGTGTTACCCTGCTAAGGAAGCTTACAGAGTAACTGAAACTTGTGCCGAAGTAAACCTACAGAGTTTAATGGATCACACTACCACGCGACTATTGACACATTTAGAAGAATGTTTACAAAATTTTAATAAAAAAGAAAGAGAAACATTAGTTTAAATGTGCAAGTGGGGTTGTGATGGAGCACAACATGCTCAATATAAACAAACGTTTTTAAATGATGCAGACTCCGATGCAAACATATTTAAGAGTTCGTTTGTGCCCCTACAACTTATTTGTTCCTTGAATAATAAGGTTATTTGGCAAAACCCAATTCCTTCTTCACCACGTTATTGTCGTCCAATAAGAATACGATTTATAAAGGAAACAAAAAAATAACAAATGAAGAAATCGCTTATATTAAAAGCGGAAGAAGAACTGTGTCCGGACGAGGAACCATGGCCATCTTTCTCGGACTAATATTTTTTAAATTATCTACTACGATTTGCATTTATTAATTTTTTTTTTTTTTTTTTACTGATAAGTAAAAAATATCTCCATATAATACAATGAATTAGTCAAAAGGCATATTTGGAATCGATTTAGAACGAAAAATAATATTGGCCGCCCAGATCGCCAATATACCCCACTGTGCGCCGGGACGCGCGTTTTTATTTTAGCATCGGAAGGGAAAGGTAAAATAAAATGATTCTAATTAGAAACAGAGAGTTCAATAGAAGGTATACAGTTGACAAAAATTGGTGAGGCAATAGGGCATTCAGATCTACCAAGTTTAGTGGTGTCTTATTAGAAAATATTTGCAAGAAGAAGACAAATAAATGAACTATGTAATAAATCGTGGTTGATATAACATACTGAATCCATTGTATATATTGTATTGCATTGATTAAAGAAAACACTTCGTTTTTTACCACTTGAGTTTTATTATAGACTACATGTTTCAGAAGTTAAACTTCCATCATTCATGTCTGTATAATAACTGAATGATGGAAGTTTAACTTCTGAAACATGTAGTCTATAATAAAACTCAAGTGGTAAAAAACGAAGTGTTTTCTTTAATCATTGTAACATGTCTTACCACAAAGTTAATGCCGAAACAATAAATTAAATATTTGAATTTCAAACAATTTATGCACAACAAATAAAATGACTTATTTATTCAATATTTTCATGGTAAACTACATGGAAATAATGTATATTTGAGCTTTTTAGGCATGGCCTGTGTCAAACTTGCATGTACAATTTAAAAACTTGCAATCGTAATTTTTCAATTCTTATTTGGTGTATATAAAAGAAGAAGCATTTAATTCATGCCATAATTGTTTATTTATTATTATTAATAAATAAAAAGAGCATTTTTTTTGTACATAGTTACATTTTTTTGATAATATGTATTACAGCTCTTTAGGCATAGCCTGTGTTGAGCTGAAATACTTACATGTTGATACAATATATATATTTTTAATTACTAGATTTAATACATTACATACATTAGATACAATAATAATTTACAATAGAAAGGTTTTACAGTAAAATAATTAAGCTTGGACTTTTAATTAATTAATAAATTCTCTTTCTACCTTGTCTCTACCACTGAGAAGCAACCATCGACGGACACTGTTCTTAAAAATCGAATCTGTTGTTTTTTTTCAAGGGTTTATATTCATTATTTTATTATTGCCATACTAATTTACTATCCTTTTAAGGATAAATAAACATAATATGCTTTATATCCTTGTACCTACATAAGAGGCAGGGAGTTTTTTTGGCAACTAATAATTATTTAAAAAAAGGAAAGTACGGATATGGAAATACTTCACAAATCTGGATTATCTCCAATTAGGAGTTATTTGTTAAAAAACATTTGTTATAAACTACATTTTGAGTCTTTCCAAATATTTGTTCACAAATCTGTATTATCTCTAGTAAGGAGTTATTTTTTTACATTATTTTTGATATCTCAAGATAGAAGAAGAAGATTGTATCCATTGTATTGTTTTTGGGGATCAACACTTTTAATTAATTATGTAGTTACTATACTAATTGTATATTTTTAAAGATAAAATAACATAAAATGCTATAAATCCTTTTACATAACAGGCAGTGAGTTTTACTTGGTAACTAATAAATATTAAAAAAAAAAGTATCTACGTTGAATGAAACTTTATGCAATGGTAAAGAAATAGTTGGTTGATAAGAAAATAATTAAACATGAATTAAAAAATTAAGACATCGAGAGTTTCGAGAATTTCGTAATGCATTTCCAAACCAGGATAATACAATAATTTTTAGTTTCATATATATATTAATCCGCCTCCCTGATCTTGGCATTTCTCAATCTATCTCGAAGAATCTTGCCTGTTATGCTTCTCAGAGTCTTCATTTCTGACACTCTAACAAGTGTATAGTAAAATAACAAGTATACGTAGTGAAATGAAAGCGTCCGTAGTGTTATGGTCAGCACGCTCGGCTACCGTTCTGGAGGTCCCGGGTTCGATTCCCAATGGGGGTAAAATAAATATAAGTGATTTTTTCACTGTCATATTTATTCAATGTTACCCTGGACTGGTACCTGAAGCGGAGGGCTGATCACCTTTCCTTCATGTGTAAACGATCAAGATAACACTGCGTTTATATGACGCAGTGCCCTATGCACCATTGGGGTGCGGATAAGGGTTTATTATTATTATATTATATATATTAAGCGTAAATTATTATTATGATCGTCGGATAAAATAAATTATAATTAAAATCTTATCTCTCAATAGCGTGATCACATTATATAATAGTATGCAGAAATTTAATTCATTTAAAACAACAAGCGATTGAAACTATACAAATATATGTCGACAAGGTTTTTCATTGTTCTGTAACTATCGTTATTGTTATATATGGAAGTTGTGATATCCATAATCGTCCAGTCGCAGATATTGCATCTGCTGGGTGATTATTTTATTTTTATGTTTTGGACCTGTGCAATTTTAAAACGATTTTTTTAAATATGTTTTATGCATCATTTTTAATCGTATTAAATTTTCTATGTCTTCGAATATCGGCAAATATTGTAAGCATGAATTTAATGTACTTATTTAATTATTGTTATTAAAACCTTCTTTTAAACCAATTCTTGATCAATATTGAATTGAATGCCCAATTCTACATTTTTTGCTTTGTATTAAATTAATAAGGACTTAAAACGACGTTAGGAATAATAAAATATTAATCTTATCTAAATATTTATATGCAATATATTTGTCCGCCTCCGTAGTGTAATGGTCAGCACGCTCGGCTACCGTTCTGGAGGTCCCGGGATCGATTCCCAAGGGGGTTCAAATAAATATTAGTGATTTTTTCATAGTAATATTTATTCAATATTACCTTTGACTGGTACCTGAAGCGGAGGCCTGATCACCTTTCCTTCATGTGAAAACGATCAAGATAACACAGCGTTTATATGAAACAGTGCCCTATGCACCATTGGGGTGCGGTTAAGGGTTTTTTTTATTTTATTATTAAATCTTTATGAAGATGGGAGTTGCATTTATTATTAACCTTGCTTATTATGTACAAGGTTTATGAGTCATTAAGTGGATTTTCGTTTCTTCTGGTCAAAAAATGATTTATTTTAATCTGTTTTGGGAAAAGAAGGGATAAACTAGTGTGGACTAATCAGGAACTACTCAGCATTTGCTCATTGCTGGGAGGAGATTACGTTAAACTCCTCAGGAGAAGCCGGACTATAGACAGTCGCCATCAGGCCTTCCGTTTCACTATAAGAGGGTTCGGCATTTTGTGTCCCAGCTTGGTTTAATGGTACCAATATCCAAGACTATTTTTATCATCTATGATATCACATCTTCTGAGAGTTCCTTATGAACTCGGATAGGTCCTCACCCAGGCTCCTGTAATGCACCCCCAACTATTGCCTTTAAAAGCTGAAAAGGGGGCAAAGCATCAAAAGGTGAGAGACATCTTGAGGTGTCTCATCATCATACCTACAGCTGTCGATCTCGGAGAGCATGAAACGATGCAGGTAGTTCATGAGCCCACCATGACCCGTAAGGTTTTAGGTGAGCTCAAAGCCAGGTTTCTGCATTCTCTTAAAATCAAGGGCATGAAAAATGGCCGGTAACAACATTTCGCTCACTCCTTTCAAGAACTTCATAAATCAAAAATCGAAAATTTTCAGTTTTGCATGTTTTCGGAACGCCCAGAAAACGTACTATATCCCAGGAAAAGAGGCATATTTTTAACTTAATATTTACCCGCAACAGGGTAGAAAGTGTTCTTTTTGCATTTTGAAGAAGAGGTATTGTTTGATTATTTTTTTAAAATTTACTAAATATTTTTCAAATGGAGAAAAAACCTTCAGGTTTTACCTAAAAAGATCTGTTGCACAGTAAAAAGTTCAATAAGTGGCTTGATATTTATTTTTAAAACATTTTATTAAATTTTTAAACTTTAAAAACGTTCTCCTGAAAAATCAAGTTTTTTGATTAATGACGTTCTTGAAAGAAGTGAGCGATTTGGTTACCTGTCCGGATAATCGAATAACAATAACAGATCTTCCTTTATTGATCTCGAGATTTGGTTTTGAGGAGCTCGATTGAACATATTAGTATTCTAGAACTAAGGGTAATTATTATATTCCAGGGACCAGCTGATATTTCCATAGAGCGGTTTGATGATTGCGACAATCCGGGAGAGTATCCAGCCGCAATGGGCGTATCCATGAATAAAGTCAACCGCTCACACGCTGGGTTCACTGGCTGCCTGGATTTAGGTGTCCCAATGGACGAAAACGTTTACGTGAGTATCTAAAAAATTAATTCTGAACAAAGCTTGTAAAATTAATCAAATACAAACTTGATACATGGAGCATGTAGAAGATAAGGTATTTGTCGAAACCGGTTGGAATAATAAGGTTTACAACATTTTGAGTGTGTCCAAATACTTGTTCACAAATCTGGATTATCTCCAATTAAAGGAGTTATTTTTCATATTATTTAGTTGACATCTCGAATATAAGAGTTTCTGCTCAATAAAAAAGCTTATTTTCATCTCACCAATAGATGTCTCTAGTGAAGTTCTAGTGATTCAAAAACAAGGTTTCTAAATTAGTTCATATACAATATATAGAACTTCCAAGAATTTGAGTAGTTTGGTTGTCGACAATGGGTAGAATTGGTGAATATTACACGTGTGTAAAGTGATCACTTAAACCAGTCTATCCCCGACTTCTATATTCTTCTTCATCTTTGATGAGATGGCAAAAAAATGTATGAGGGATTATACCTTAT